>NC_053024.1:734747516-734766161 GCF_003073215.2 Triticum urartu | reverse complement strand
TCCTCCTCATAAAAGATGATGGGCATGCGGGACCACTTGAGCGGCTTCCGGGCCTCTGGCGCTGGTTCCACATCATTGACCTCTCGTGTCCATCGCTTGAGTTGGCGATGAGAGGTGTGCAAAGATGCACCTCCATCAATGCATAGGGCGTGAGTGGCCTTCTGAAATCCCTGCTCACTAGTTTCCTCTTCATCCCCTCCATCACTGGCATCATCACAGGTTTCCTTCTCTTGGCCCCTGGCGGGCTTTCCTTGGTTCCAAAAGGGTCTGCCAGGGCGACTTGCTTCACCGCCTTGGCCCTTATCGCCAGCAGCATTCTGACCTTTTTCCTTATCACGCTTATCATACTCTGCCCTCTATTTCTTGACAAGCTGCTCAACCTGATAACACTCCTGAAGGTCGTGGCCTTTGGTCCGGTCGATCTTGCAGTACGGTCCATCACCTTTCCCAACTTTTTCCACGGTAGTGGCTTATCGGCAGGCAACACACGTGGCAGCTTCCTTGCTGGGGGCCTCAGCCTTGGCCTTCTTGCCGGTACTAGGTGTGCTTGAACTTTCTACAGTCATCACTGCCTTATCTCTTGGCTTCTTACTGCGCTTCTTGCCCTGGTTGATTCATCCTCATCCTCTGAATCAACATTAATGCAATCTTCCTCTCCGGGCAACTTCCTTCCTTCTTCCATCTGGGCACATTTATCCACCAGTGTATATAGTTCTTTCGCAGTCTTGGGCAACCGCACCTTCATTTTGGAACAATTGTGGCGGTTGCGCACATTGGACTGGAAAGCTGCTATAACAGCTGCTGGATGGATATTTGGAATATTTCTATGGACTTCACTAAATCTCTATAAATACTTACGGAGGGTTTCTCCTTCCTTCTGCTGGAGAAGCCGCAGGTCGCTGGGCCTGCCGGGCTCTTGGTGGCCACCGGTGAAGGCACCGATGAACTCGTGGTACAGGTCTTCCCATGACAAAATGGAGTTCTCTGGCAGGTGCATCAGGCAAGACCTCACATTGGAATTGAGGGCCAAAGGGAAGTAGTTGGCGAACACCTTCTCATCTCTTCCCCCGGCAGCCTGAACAGCGATGGTGTAGATGCTCAGGAACTCTGCCTGGTTCAGCCTCCCGTCGTACTTCTTAGGTATCTCTAGCTTGAACGTGCGAACGGACAGCCAAAGGACTTGCCACAGCTCTCGTGTAAAGGTAGGGCAGCCAACCTAGAAGGGTAGGCACCCGCCAACACCGAGCACAGGCTCGTCGACGTTGAGGCCGTCGCACCCGTCGGTATGGCAGGGATCGTCGTGGCGCCGTTCGGCGACGACGCACGTGTCCCCTCATCGCCTGTCTTCCGGGGTTCAACGTTGGCCTGGACGAGCTCGAGGGTCAGATGAGGCCATCGAGACGTCGTCGGGATCTTGATTCTGCCGTGCCCTCGCTGGCTGTCGTGGCGGGGATTGAACGTGGGGACGGCCCCCTTCGTACGGCTAGCGGCGCAGGCAGTGGCTGTTGCTTGGGGATGTTGAAGTGGGTAGACTCATCGTGTGCCCCCAGCTTCGGCGAAACCAAGCAGGCTTTGGATGGTGGCATGCCACTCATCCATCTGCTCGGTTGGTGGCGGGAACCACAATAATAGATGACCTCGCGTCATGGCCTCCATGGCCGTGCTTGGCATGGATGTCGATGACGTCGACCGCACCGTTGCTTAGCTCCGGATGGTGCCAGTGGCGGCGGCGGCTGCCCGCCCATGCTGCTGTGGGACGACCGTCGGGGCAGCGGGGTCGCGCGGCGATGGTGCTCGAAGATCAGCAACTCCATTGAGCGCAGCGGCCTAGTTGGCTCATACGGGAGGAGGCACCTGCGCCGCGGCTACTCCCATGATGGGGGCAACCGGAGGGCGATGGCTCGCCCCGGGCCGAGCACCGTTGCTGCGGCTATGCTCGTCGGCCGGAGGAGGGGGCGCGGACGGAGTGACCCTTTTGCCCGCACCTTGCGGAGCTTGACCGTCGAGATGTTGCTGACATTGTTCTCCTCTGGTAGCTCTGGCCTTCATGTCGGTCGCGGGGGGGGGGGGGGGGGCGATAACGGTGCCACCTGCTGCAACCACGCCCCCGGCGGCGTCCACATCCTCACGAGCTCTCGTGTCCCCCGCGATGTTGGAGGCCGCTGGTGGAGGAGCCTTCGAGTTGGATGGATGGGCTGAGGTGCCAGATTTCTTCTTGGGCACCATGGTCGATGGCGTCGTCGAGGATGAAAATGTCGATGAAGATGATGCGCGGCGTACACTTTCAGGTTCGCGCAAGCGCTCCCCCTACCTGGCGCGCCAAAGATGTCACAGGATTTCCGAGGCCACCTATGGGACCGGGTGGCCCCTTGTTGGTTCGACAGGGGGATGGCGTGTTGCACAAAGAGCAGACCAGCGTACGGCAGCGCGACAGAGAGCAGACAAGTGATTTACCCAGGTTCAGGCCGCCGCGAGGCATAAGACCCTACTCTTGCTTTAGTGGATTGATGGAAGAATGAATGTGGTGGTGTGTAGTACACTTGCCCGGCAAGGCTTGCCTGCAGCGACTACGTGCGTGTGGTGGCTGGGTTGTCAACTTTCCAACCTTCTAACCCCTCCTATGAGTGCCATGGGCCTCCTTTTATAGATTAAGGGGTCACCACAGTGGCAAAGTGGTCATTATCCACTGATATGATAGCAAATAGTGCTATCATACCTAACTCTACGGGCTGATAGGGGGCATTAAATTCGCCGCTTAGTGTCACATCACTAGGCGCCGGCAAGGCCTGCCGGGCTATCTTGCCAGCTCCGCACCTGCTCTATTGACACTTGCAGGACGGGTGTCATCTGTAGGCTTCTCTGTAGGAAATGGCTTCCATGTGGCGAATGGCTACCACTAAATCATCTTGCGGCTTGACACCGCACTAATTGATGACGTGAGTCGTGCTTGAGTGGTTGGTGGGGCGGATCTACCCCCACGAGCCCCGGCAGGCTCTCCCGGGGAGCCTCGGTTGCTTGCTTCTGGTGGTGGCCTCGCCCCTTGCCGGGCTCGCCTGCCTAGCAAGGGAGGCCCTTCTCTTGCCGATATCCTTCTCGTTAGGCTCAATCTTGGTCCTTCTGAGCTGCATGTTGGTTCTTTAAATCTCTTTGTTCTTCAATCTCTGACTTAAGCTGGTGCTTCAATCTTGATCTTGTGCCTGTGCACAGTTGGTCAACAGACCCAGGGTTTGTTGCACCGACACCAATCCTATGAGAATGCCAAATAGTTTAAAGAAAAAGTTAAAAGATGGCATGAAAAAAGGATACAAAATCATGAGTTTAATATAGGTTATCATGTTTTTCTATACAAGTCTCGCTAAAGATTTTTTGCAAGAAAGCTTCTCTCTAAATGGGAAGGTCCTTACATTATCAACGAGGTCTATCGTTCCGGTGCCATAAATCAACGATGCCGAAGGCACAAATCCGAAGGTGGTAAACGGTCAAAGAATCAAACATTATATCTCAGGTACTCCCATAAATGTTGAGACCGATATCATTAATACTGTAACACCGGAGGACTACACAAGGGACACTTTCCAGAACGTTTCAGACTCCGAAAAGGAATGGGTATGTGGTACGGTAAGTAAACCGACTCCAAAACGTTTCCAATGATAAATTTTCTCCGTTTTGGAATATTTAAAAAATTAGGAAAATTAAAAGTAGTCCAAAAGAGACATGAGGCCACCACAAGGTGGGGGCGCCCCCTCCCCCGTCCTTGTGGCCACCTCGTGTGCCTTCGGGACTCCGTTTTCCTGCACAATACTTCTTTTGGTCGGTAAAAATTCATTATATAATCCCCTGAAGGTTTTGACCACTATACCACGGCAAAATCCCCTGTTTTTGTTTTGAGTTGTTTCTTTCTGCAGCAGATTTAGAGCAATATGTCGTCGCAAGATTCGGAGGAAGAGGGCTACCACATCAACAACTCCATCATCATCACCTCCGAAGAAAGAGACATAAATACATGGGTATGGGCACTCCCCTTGGCAACTGCCAATCTTGGGGGAGCGCCCCGGTATCGTATCACCATCACATCTTTATCTTTATCGCTTTTCTTACTTTGATCCTTTTGGTTATATCTTGATCTAGTAGAATACAAATTTTGGTATGATCTAGCCTTGAGTTTTGCTTTATGTTCCCTTTATGTAATTGAGTCCTTGAGATATATAATAAAGAGTAGTTTTGAGATAAGGGATTTGCTTTCTGGCTATGATCTTGAGGGAATTAAATAAAATAATAAATAAAAAGATCATATATTGATCTTATGGAAAGTAATGACTTCACATATAATGAGTATGATGAATAAAAGTTGTTGAGAGTTGACAAACATAGTTTTGGTCATTGTTGCAATTAATAGGAAGTAATAAAGAAAGAGAGGCTTTACATATAAATATACTATCTTGGACATCTTTTGTAATTGTGAGCACTCATTAAAATATGACATGCTAATCATTTGATGTTGGACAAGGAAGACAACATAATGAGTTACGTTTTCTTATATCGAATAGAAGTTATATTTTCATGGATCATCAAACATGTTGAGATTTCCTTTGCCCCTCATGCTAGCCAAATTCTTTGCACCAAGTAGAGATACTACTTGTGCTTCCAAACATCCCTTAACACAGTTTTGCCATGAGAGTCCACCATACCTACCTATGGATTGAGTAAGATCCTTCAAGCAAGTTGTCATCGGTGCAAGCAATAAAACTTGCTCTCTCTAAATATGTATGATCTATTAATGTGAATAAAATAAGCTTTATACGAACTTGTGATATGGAAGAAATAAAAGCGATGGACTGCATAATAAAGGTCCTTATCACAAGCGGCTATATAAAGTGACATTCTTTTGCATTAAGATTTTGTGCATCCAACCATAAAAGTGCATGAAAACCTCTACTTCCCTCTGCGAAGGGCCTATCTTTTACTTTTATCTTCTTCCCTTATACAAGAGTCATGGTGATCATCAGCTTCCTTTTTATACTTTTTCCTTTGGCAAGCACTATATTTTGGAGAGATCCGGATATATATATATATATCCACTCGGATGTAGGTTATCATAAAGTATTATTGTTGACATTACCCTTGAGGTAAAAGGTTGGGAGGCAAAACTACAAGTCCCTATCTTTCTCTGTGTCCGATTGAAACTTCGTACCCATAACTATCGTGTGAGTGTTAGCAACTGTGAAAGATTAAATGATAGTTAAGTATGTGGACTTGCTGAAAAGCTCTTATATTGACTCTTTCTGATGTTATGATAAATTGCAATTGCTTTAGTGACTGAGATCTAGTTGTTAGTTTTCAATGAAGTTTCTGATTCATACTTTGCTTCTGAATGAATTGTTACTTTAGCATAAGAAATTATATGACAATATATGTTGTTGTTCTAAAGATGATCATGATGCCCTCATGTCTGTATTTTATTTTATCGACACCTCTATCTCTAAACATGTGGAAATTTTATCGATATCGGCTTTCGCTGAGGACAAGCGAGGTCTATGCTTGGGGGAGTTGATACGTCCATTTTGCATCATGCTTTTATATTGATATTTATTGCATTATGGGTTGTTATTACATGTTATATCACATACTTATGCCTATTCTCTCTTATTTTATAACGGTTAACATGAAGAGGGAGAATGCCAACAGCTGGAATTCTAGACTGGAAAAGGAGAAAATATTAGAGACCTATTTTGCACAACTCCAAAAGTCTGAAAACTTCACAGAGCTTATTTTTGGAATATATAAAAATATTGGGCAAAGAAAGTAACAACAGGGAGCTAGTGCTAAATAGCAGTAGCGGTGCAGTATAAATGCGTTACAGATACAAACACAGCAGTAGCGTGTCTAACTTTAAACGCGCTACTACTGAAGTTCTCACCTCTAAGCCGATAGGCTACACATAGTAGTAGCTTTCTTATAAAAACCTCGCTACCGCTAATTTTATTGTAGCAGCGCATTTACGTAGAAAGGCGCTACTGCTAACGAAAAGAAAATAAATTGAAAAACAAATAGAAAAGTAAATGAAAATGCAAGAAATAGAAAAAGGAGAAAGGAAAAAATAAAATGTAAAGAAAAATAAATGAGAAAGGAAAAAAGGAGAAAGGCTTAGCAGTAGCGCGTTATGTGAAACGCGCTATAGCTAACTTAGCAGTAGCGCGTTTTCTGTAATGCGTTACCGCTATGTTTCACTTAACCAGCGGTTCCCCCCGGCCACCACTTCTCCCCCAAATTCCTTGCCCCACTTCCCTGCCGTGTCCCCAATTCACCGTCGCCCCACTTCACCGCCGTCTCCAGCCGACGACGACGCCCCTAGAGCCACCAGAGCCACGCGCCGTCGACGCCACCAAAGCCACCCAACGCCACTGGAGCCGCCTGGCCTCATCAACACCACCGGTGCCGCCCTCGGCGCCACCCTCGACGCCCTGTCCCTCGCTACAACTACCCCTCGCGTCACCGGAGATGACACCTGCCTCCCTCGCCACCACCGCCTCCCTCGCTGTCGGTGTCAAAATCGGCGGATCTTGGGTAGGGGGTCCCGAACTGTGCGTCTAGGCCGGATGGTAACAAGAGGCAAGGGACACGAAGTTTTACCCAGGTTCGGGCCTCTCGATGGAGGTAAAACCCTATGTCCTGCTTGATTAATATTGATGATATGGGTAGTACAAGAGTAGATCTACCACGAGATCGAAGAGGCTAAACCCTAGAAGCTAGCCTATGGTGTGATTGTTGTTGTATATGTTGTCCTACGGACTAAAACCCTCCGGTTTATATAGACACCAGAGAGGGTTAGGGTTACACAGAGTCGGTTACAATGGTAGGAGATCTACATATCCGTATCGCCAAGCTTGCCTTCCACGCCAAGGAAAGTCCCTTCCGGACACGGGACGAAGTCTTCAATCTTGTATCTTCATAGTCCAGGAGTCCGACTGAAGGTATAGTCTGGCCAACCGGACACCCCCTAATCCAGGACTCCCTCAGTAGCCCCTGAACCAGGCTTCAATGACGACGAGTCCGACGCGCAGATTGTCTTCGGCATTGCAAGGCGGGTTCCTCCTCCTAAGTACTTCATAGAAGATTTTGAACACAAAGATAGTGTCCGGCTCTGCAAAATAAGTTTCCACATATTGCCATAGAGAGAATAATATTTACGCAAATCTAATCTGCTGATGTATTCCATAGTGTGACACACCACGGCCAAGCCTTTATCCGAGTCGTTTCATTATCCCACCTCAACGCGTCATGCGAGGCGGTTTCCTTGGCACGTATTGTTAAAGCAGAGATGTGTCCCCTTATTTCGGGATTCTCATCAATACGGGCGTGGGTAACCCAACCGCTTCTAGGACTCCTACATTTTATAGGCAAGTCCAAACGGACACGGAGAGGACGCTTGATATTCACCCTCTTTATAAAGTGACAAGGCTTTTATTTTTCCCTCCCGTGCTCAATCGAATCCTTCCCCCACCTCAAGCTCAAGCGCCCAAAGTTCAGGTCAGGTGCTCCGAACCTTCAGTTATGTCCGGTCTAGCCTTCAAGACCGATGGGTGCCTTCCTCCGTCACGGAAGAAGACATCAAAAAGTTGGAGGCCAGATATCTGACCGCCGAGATATCGGCTGCCTCGGGGAGGCAGCCGATGCAAAATCTCAGCGGTCAGATATCTGGCCTCCCTCAACTTTTTGATGTCTTCTTCCGTGACGGAGGAAGGCACCCATCGGTCTTGAAGGCTAGACCGGACATAACTGAAGGTTCGGAGCACCTGACCTGAACTTTGGGCGCTTGAGCTTGAGGTGGGGGAAGGATTCGATTGAGCACGGGAGGGAAAAATAAAAGCCTTGTCACTTTATAAAGAGGGTGAATATCAAGCGTCCTCTCCGTGTCCGTTTGGACTTGCCTATAATGTAGGAGTCCTAGAAGCGGTTGGGTTACCCACGCCCGTATTGATGAGAATCCGGAATAAGGCGACACAATCTCTGCTTTACAATACGTGCCAAGGAAACCGCCTCGCATGACGCGTGAGGTGGTATAATGAAACGACTCGGATAAAGGCTTGGCCGTGGTGTGTCACACTATGGAATACATCAGCAGATTAGATTTGCGTAAATATTATTCTCTCTATGGCAATATGTGGAAACTTATTTTGCAGAGCCGGACACTATCTTTGTGTTCAAAATCTTCTATGAAGTACTTGGAGGAGGAACCCGCCTTGCAATGCCGAAGACAATCTGCGCGCGGACTCGTCGTCATTGAAGCCTGGTTCAGGGGCTACTGAGGGAGTCCTGGATTAGGGGGTGTCCGGTTGGCCAGACTATACCTTCAGTCGGACTCCTGGACTATGAAGATACAAGATTGAAGACTTCGTCCCGTGTCCGGAAGGGACTTTCCTTGGCGTGGAAGGCAAGCTTGGCGATACGGATATGTAGATCTCCTACCATTGTAACCGACTCTGTGTAACCCTAACCCTCTCTGGTGTCTATATAAACCGGAGGGTTTTAGTCCGTAGGACAACATATACAACAACAATCACACCATAGGCTAGCTTCTAGGGTTTAGCCTCTTCGATCTCGTGGTAGATCTACTCTTGTACTACCCATATCATCAATATTAATCAAGCAGGACATAGGGTTTTACCTCCATCGAGAGGCCCGAACCTGGGTAAAACTTCGTGTCCCTTGCCTCTTGTTACCATCCGGCCTAGACGCACAGTTCGGGACCCCCTACCCAAGATCCGCCGATTTTGACACCGACAGCGAGGGAGGCGGTGGTGGCGAGGGAGGCAGGTGTCTGTGAAACCGGAGGGGTTTAGCCGAGGACGGGCGTCGAGGGTGGCGCCGAGGGCGGCACCGGTGGTGTTGATGAGGCCAGGCGGCTCCAGTGGCGTTGGGTGGCTTTGGTGGCGTCGACGGCGCGTGGCTCTGGTGGCTCTAGGGGCGTCGTCGTCGGCTGGAGACGGCGGTGAAGTGGGGCGACGGTGAATTGGGGACACGGCAGGGAAGTGGGGCAAGGAATTTGGGGGAGAAGTGGTGGCCGGGGGGAACCGCTGGTTAAGTGAAACATAGCGGTAACGCATTACAGAAAACGCGCTACTGCTAAGTTAGCTATAGCGCGTTTCACATAACGCGCTACTGCTAAGCCTTTCTCCTTTTTTCCTTTCTCATTTATTTTTCTTTACATTTTATTTTTTCCTTTCTCCTTTTTCTATTTCTTGCATTTTCATTTACTTTTCTATTTGTTTTTCAATTTATTTTCTTTTCGTTAGCAGTAGCGCCTTTCTACGTAAATGCGCTGCTACAATAAAATTAGCGGTAGCGAGGTTTTTATAAGAAAGCTACTACTATGTGTAGCCTATCGGCTTAGAGGTGAGAACTTCAGTAGTAGCGCGTTTAAAGTTAGACACGCTACTGCTGTGTTTGTATCTGTAACGCATTTATACTGCACCGCTACTGCTATTTAGCACTAGCTCCCTGTTGTTACTTTCTTTGCCCAATATTTTTATATATTCCAAAAATAAGCTCTGTGAAGTTTTCAGACTTTTGGAGTTGTGCAAAATAGGTCTCTAATATTTTCTCCTTTTCCAGTCTAGAATTCCAGCTGTTGGCATTCTCCCTCTTCATGTTAACCGTTATAAAATAAGAGAGAATAGGCATAAGTATTGTGATATAACATGTAATAACAACCCATAATGCAATAAATATCAATATAAAAGCATGATGCAAAATGGACGTATCAACTCCCCCAAGCATAGACCTCGCTTGTCCTCAAGCGAAAGCCGAATATCGAAATATTTCCACATGTTTAGAGATAGAGGTGTCGATAAAATAAAATACAGACATGAGGGCATCATGATCATCTTTAGAACAACAACATATATTGTCATATAATTTCTTATGCTAAAGTAACAATTCATTCAGAAAGCAAAGTATGAATCAGAAACTTCATTGAAAACTAACAAACTATGATCTCAGTCACTAAAGCAATTGCAATTTATCATAACATCAGGAAAGAGTCAATATAAGAGCTTTTCAGCAAGTCCACATACTTAACTATCATTTAATCTTTCACAGTTGCTAACACTCACACGATAGTTATGGGTACGAAGTTTCAATCGGACACAGAGAAAGATAGGGGACTTGTAGTTTTGCCTCCCAACCTTTTACCTCAAGGGTAATGTCAACAATAATACTTTATGATAACCTACATCCGAGTGGATATATATATATATATCCGGATCTCTCCAAAAATATAGTGCTTGCCAAAGGAAAAAGTATAAAAAGGAAGCTGATGATCACCATGACTCTTGTATAAGGGAAGAAGATAAAAGTAAAAGATAGGCCCTTCGCAGAGGGAAGTAGAGGTTTTCATGCACTTTTATGGTTGGATGCACAAAATCTTAATGCAAAAGAATGTCACTTTATATAGCCGCTTGTGATAAGGACCTTTATTATGCAGTCCATCGCTTTTATTTCTTCCATATCACAAGTTCGTATAAAGCTTATTTTATTCACATTAATAGATCATACATATTTAGAGAGCAAGTTTTATTGCTTGCACCGATGACAACTTGCTTGAAGGATCTTACTCAATCCATAGGTAGGTATGGTGGACTCTCATGGCAAAACTGTGTTTAAGGGATGTTTGGAAGCACAAGTAGTATCTCTACTTGGTGCAAAGAATTTGGCTAGCATGAGAGGGAAAGGCAATCTCAACATGTTGGATGATCCATGACAATATAACTTCTATTTCGGATATAAGAAAACATAACCCATTATGTTGTCTTCCTTGTCCAACATCAACTTTTTAGCATGTCATATTTTAATGAGTGCTCACAATTACAAAAGATGTTCCAAGATAGTATATTTATATGTGAAGCCTCTCTTTCTTTATTACTTCCTATTAATTGCAACAATGACCAAAACTATGTTTGTCAACTCTCAACAACTTTTTATTCATCATACTCATTATATGTGAAGTCATTACTTTCCATAAGATCAATATATGATCTTTTTTTATTTTATTATTTTTATTTAATTCCCTCAAGATCATAGCCAGAAAGCAAATCCTTATCTCCAAAAACTCTTTATTATATATCTCAAGGACTCAATTACATAAAGGAACAATAAAGCAAAACTCAAGGCTTAGATCATACCAAATTTGTAATTCTACTAGATCAAGATATAACCAAAGGATCAAATCGTAAGAAAAGTGATAAAGATAAAAGATGTGATGGTGATACGATACGGGGCGCTCCCCCCCAGATTGGCAGTTGCCAAGGGGAGTGCCCATACCCATGTATTTATGTCTCTTTCTTCGGAGGTGATGATGATGGAGTTGTTGATGTGGTAGCCCTCTTCCTCCGAATCTTGCGACGACATATTGCTCTAAATCTGCTGCAGAAACAACTCAAAACAAAAACAGGGGATTTTGCCGTGGTATAGTGGTCAAAACCTTCAGGGGATTATATAATGAATTTTTACCGACCAAAAGAAGTATTGTGCAGGAAAACGGAGTCCCGAAGGCACACGAGGTGGCCACAAGGACGGGGGAGGGGGCGCCCCCACCTTGTGGTGGCCTCATGTCTCTTTTGGACTACTTTTAATTTTCCTAATTTTTAAATATTCCAAAACGGAGAAAATTTATCATTGGAAACGTTTTGGAGTCGGTTTACTTAACGTACCACATACCCATTCCTTTTCGGAGTCTGAAACGTTCTGGAAAGTGTCCCTTGTGTAGTCCTCTGGTGTTACAGTATTAATGATATCGGTCTCAACATTTATGGGAGTACCTGAGATATAATGTTTGATTCTTTGACTGTTTACCACCTTCGGATTTGTGCCTTCGGCATCGTTGATTTATGGCACCGGAACGATAGACCTCCTTGATAATGTAAGGACCTTCCCATTTAGAGAGAAGCTTTCGCAAAAAATCTTTAGCGAGACTTGTATAGAAAAACATGATAACCTATATTAAACTCATGATTTTGTATCCTTTTTTCATGCCATCTTTTAACTTTTTCTTTAAACTATTTGGCATTCTCATAGGCTTGGTGTCGGTGCAACAAACCCTGGGTCTGTTGACCAACTGTGCACAGGCACAAGATCAAGATTGAAGCACCAGCTTAAGTCAGAGATTGAAGAACAAAGAGATTTAAAGAACCAACATGCAGCTCAGAAGGACCAAGATTGAGCCTAACGAGAAGGATATCGGCAAGAGAAGGGCCTCCCTTGCTAGGCAGGCGAGCCCGGCAAGGGGCGAGGCCACCACCAGAAGCAAGCAACCGAGGCTCCCCGGGAGAGCCTGCCGGGGCTCGTGGGGGTAGATCCGCCCCACCAACCACTCAAGCACGACTCACGTCATCAATTAGTGCGGTGTCAAGCCGCAAGATGATTTAGTGGTAGCCATTCGCCACATGGAAGCCATTTCCTACAGAGAAGCCTACAGATGACACCCGTCCTGCAAGTGTCAATAGAGCAGGTGCGGAGCTGGCAAGATAGCCCGGCAGGCCTTGCCGGCGCCTAGTGATGTGACACTAAGCGGCGAATTTAATGCACCCTATCAGCCCGTAGAGTTAGGTATGATAGCACTATTTGCTATCATATCAGTGGATAATGACCACTTTGCCACTGTGGTGACCCCTTAATCTATAAAAGGAGGCCCATGGCACTCATAGGAGGGGTTAGAAGGTTGGAAAGTTGACAACCCCAAGCCACCACACGCACGTAGTCGCTGCAGGCAAGCCTTGCCGGGCAAGTGTACTACACACCACCACATTCATTCTTCCATCAATCCACTAAAGCAAGAGTAGGGTCTTATGCCTCGCGGCGGCCTGAACTTGGGTAAATCACTTGTCTGCTCTCTGTCGCGCTGCCGTACGCTGGTCTGCTCTTTGTGCAACACGCCATCCCCCTGTCGAACCAACAAGGGGCCACCCGGTCCCATAGGTGGCCTCGGAAATCCTGTGACATCTTTGGCGCGCCAGGTAGGGGGAGCGCTTGCGCGAACCTGAAAGTGTACGCCGCGCATCATCTTCATCGACATTTTCATCCTCGACGACGCCATCGACCATGGTGCCCAAGAAGAAATCTGGCACCTCAGCCCATCCATCCAACTCGAAGGCTCCTCCACCAGCAGGCCTCCAACATCGCGGGGGACACGAGAGCTCGTGAGGATGTGGACGCCGCCGGGGGCGTGGTTGCAGCAGGTGGCACCGTTATCGCCCCCCCCCCCCCCCCCGCGACCGACATGAAGGCCAGAGCTACCAGAGGAGAACAATGTCAGCAACATCTCGACGGTCAAGCTCCGCAAGGTGCGGGCAAAAGGGTCACTCCGTCCGCGCCCCCTCCTCCGGCCGACGAGCATAGCCGCAGCAACGGTGCTCGGCCCGGGGCGAGCCATCGCCCTCCGGTTGCCCCCATCATGGGAGTAGCCGCGGCGCAGGTGCCTCCTCCCGTATGAGCCAACTAGGCCGCTGCGCTCAATGGAGTTGCTGATCTTCGAGCACCATCGCCGCGCGACCCCGCTGCCCCGACGGTCGTCCCACAGCAGCATGGGCGGGCAGCCGCCGCCGCCACTGGCACCATCCGGAGCTAAGCAACGGTGCGGTCGACGTCATCGACATCCATGCCAAGCACGGCCATGGAGGCCATGACGCGAGGTCATCTATTATTGTGGTTCCCGCCACCAACCGAGCAGATGGATGAGTGGCATGCCACCATCCAAAGCCTGCTTGGTTTCGCCGAAGCTGGGGGCACACGATGAGTCTACCCACTTCAACATCCCCAAGCAACAGCCACTGCCTGCGCCGCTAGCCGTACGAAGGGGGCCGTCCCCACGTTCAATCCCCGCCACGACAGCCAGCGAGGGCACGGCAGAATCAAGATCCCGACGACGTCTCGATGGCCTCATCTGACCCTCGAGCTCGTCCAGGCCAACGTTGAACCCCGGAAGACAGGCGATGAGGGGACACGTGCGTCGTCGCCGAACGGCGCCACGACGATCCCTGCCATACCGACGGGTGCGACGGCCTCAACGTCGACGAGCCTGTGCTCGGTGTTGGCGGGTGCCTACCCTTCTAGGTTGGCTGCCCTACCTTTACACGAGAGCTGTGGCAAGTCCTTTGGCTGTCCGTTCGCACGTTCAAGCTAGAGATACCTAAGAAGTACGACGGGAGGCTGAACCAGGCAGAGTTCCTGAGCATCTACACCATCGCTGTTCAGGCTGCCGGGGGAAGAGATGAGAAGGTGTTCGCCAACTACTTCCCTTTGGCCCTCAATTCCAATGTGAGGTCTTGCCTGATGCACCTGCCAGAGAACTCCATTTTGTCATGGGAAGACCTGTACCACGAGTTCATCGGTGCCTTCACCGGTGGCCACCAAGAGCCCGGCAGGCCCAGCGACCTGCGGCTTCTCCAGCAGAAGGAAGGAGAAACCCTCCGTAAGTATTTATAGAGATTTAGTGAAGTCCATAGAAATATTCCAAATATCCATCCAGCAGCTGTTATAGCAGCTTTCCAGTCCAATGTGCGCAACCGCCACAATTGTTCCAAAATGAAGGTGCGGTTGCCCAAGACTGCGAAAGAACTATATACACTGGTGGATAAATGTGCCCAGATGGAAGAAGGAAGGAAGTTGCCCGGAGAGGAAGATTGCATTAATGTTGATTCAGAGGATGAGGATGAATCAACCAGGGCAAGAAGCGCAGTAAGAAGCCAAGAGATAAGGCAGTGATGACTGTAGAAAGTTCAAGCACACCTAGTACCGGCAAGAAGGCCAAGGCTGAGGCCCCCAGCAAGGAAGCTGCCACGTGTGTTGCCTGCCGATAAGCCACTACCGTGGAAAAAGTTGGGAAAGGTGATGGACCGTACTGCAAGATCGACCGGACCAAAGGCCACGACCTTCAGGAGTGTTATCAGGTTGAGCAGCTTGTCAAGAAATAGAGGGCAGAGTATGATAAGCGTGATAAGGAAAAAGGTCAGAATGCTGCTGGCGATAAGGGCCAAGGCGGTGAAGCAAGTCGCCCTGGCAGACCCTTTTGGAACCAAGGAAAGCCCGCCAGGGGCCAAGAGAAGGAAACCTGTGATGATGCCAGTGATGGAGGGGATGAAGAGGAAACTAGTGAGCAGGGATTTCAGAAGGCCACTCACGCCCTATGCATTGATGGAGGTGCATCTTTGCACACCTCTCATCGCCAACTCAAGCGATGGACACGAGAGGTCAATGATGTGGAACCAGCGCCAGAGGCCCGGAAGCCGCTCAAGTGGTCCCGCATGCCCATCATCTTTTATGAGGAGGATCACCCTTGCCGCACCACAGTGGTACGGTGTTTGCGTTGTTGGTCTCCCCAACAATTCACAACCTCAAGGTCACAAAGATGTTGATAGTGGGGCCGGGTTGAATCTGATTTCACCTGCAGTTATCAGCAAACTTCAGACAGGAGAAGAGGAGCTAGAGGCTACCACCACGTTTCAAGGAGTTAATCCCGACAGGAGTCATCCTAAGGGGAAGATCACGTTGCCGGTGACGTTTGGGGGAGAGCTGAACTTCCGAACCGAGAAGATTGTGTTTGATGTGGTTGACCTCCCCCTGACGTACAATGGGACTCTTGGACGACCAGCCCTGGCCAAGTTCATGGCAGCATCCCACTATGCTTACAACACCCTGAAAATGCCTGGGCCATTGGGATTCCTCACTATCCCGCCAGATGAGAAGGATACAATTATCTGTGTGGACAAGATGTATCGGGATGCAGTCACAGCAGAGGTTGCGGCGGCGGCAGTTCCCGCCAAGGAAAGCAAAGAAAAGAAGAGGGATTGCAGGACCTCCGACAAGGAGTCCGAGAAGAGTGCCCCCTTCGAGTGCACGGCACCCGTTGACGATGTGCCGGAGTGTTCCAACTGCAAGAGATCCAAGGTTACTGCACCCCAAGTGAAGAAGGTCCTGGCAGGGCTGGCTGGCGTTGATGGTACTTTCACTATCAGTGCCACCCTCGATGACAAATAGGAAAGCGCGCTCATTGCCTTCCTGTGGGTGAACATCGATGTGCTTGCTTGGCAACCATCTGATATCCCGGTGTTCCCAGGGAGGTAATTGAGCACCACCTTACTGTCGGCCCACATGCCTGACCCGTCAAGCAGAAAGTACGGAAGCAGGCCTTGGAGAGGCAGCAGTTCATTGCCGAAGAGATCAAGAAGTTGGAGGTAGCTGGTTTGTTCAGAGGAGTACTGCATCCTACATGGTTGGCAAATCTAGTAGTGGTCTAGAAAGCTAATGGGAAGTGGAGGCTTTGCATTGATTTCACAAACCTCAATGAAGCTTGCCCGAAGGACCCATTTCCCGTACCGTGCATAGACCAGATCGTGGATTCTACTTCGGGATGTGATTTTCCCTCCTTTCTAGATGCATACTCAGGATATCATCAGATCTTCATGTCTAAGGAAGATGAAGAGAAGACATCGTTCATCACTCCAGGTGGTACGTACTGCTTTGTCCGCATGTCGCTCGGATTAAAGAGTGTCGGGTCCACTTTTGCAAGGGCAGTCCAGATCGGTTTTGATCCATAGTTGCACAAGAATATAGAAGCCTATATGGATGACATCATGGTCAAAACCAAGGATAAGACCACCCTTATCCAGGATTTGGAAGAGACATTTGCCAATCTGCACAAGATCAATCTGAAGCTTAATCCGAAGAAATGTGTATTTGGTGTTCCCTCCGGCAAGCTACTTGGGTTCTTCATGTGCCATCGGGGGATTGAAGCCAACCCCGACAAGATCAAGGACATTGAGCAGATCCAAACGCCAAGGACAGATAAGGATGTGAGGCGCTTGACGGGATGCGTTGCCACGCTGAGAACATTCATCTCCAAGTATGCCGAGCGTGCCCTACCGTTCTTGAAGGTTTTGAAGAAGGCACGACCCATGAAGTGGACCCAGAAGCAGATGCAGCTTTGAAGGAATTAAAAGCTTACCTATCATCTGTGCCTACCTTGGTTGCAGCCAAACCACAAGAGCCGTTATTACTTTACTTGGCGGCAACCAACCAAGTGGTCAGTGCACCTTTGGTAGCGCAGCGAGAGGTGGATGAGGTAGAAAGCGGCCAGATCACGGCAAAGTTAGAAAAGGATCAGGACAGTAGTGAGCATGGCAACAAGAGCAACCCCAAGGGCGCGACAAGGAAGAAAGTGGTGCTGCGCCCAGTGTACTTCATCAGCTCTTTATTACAGGGGGCTAGATCGAGGTACTCTGGTGTGCAAAAGTGGATCTTTGGTCTCATTATGGCCTCAAGGAAACTGCGCCACTACTTCCAAGCCCTTGAGATCATGGTTGTCACTCGTTTCCCGTTGCAAAGGATACTCTGAAACCCTGAGGCAACTGGCAGAATAGTGGAATGGGCTTTGGAGTTATCCAGCTTTGGTTTGAAGTTTGAGAGCACTTCAACTATTCAGAGCAGGGCATTAGCAGAGTTTATTGCAGAATGGATGCCAACCCCTGATGAGGAAGGACAGAGACAGCTCTCCCCGTCAAAGGAATCACCCCAAAGAATGGAATTATTTATTTTTGTTGGTGCTTTTTCCTACAAGGTGCGGGGGCTGGCATGCTTCTTGTGTTTCCCGCTCCGGGAGCACTTGAAGTATCGTCCAGATGCACTTTGGCCCGGGAAGAAGCCACAAACAATATTCGAGGAGAAATTGGGAATTAAGAAGCCGATCATTTCGAGGAGATTCATAGCTTGTGGTGAGACAAGTCAACAAGGTTACCAAAGCCCATTGATGGAAGCATACGTTGACGAAGTAAGGAGATTGGATGAGCATTTTGACGGGTTGCAAATAGAGCACGTACCCCGTGCGAGAAACGGCATAGCTGATCACTTGTCAAAGTGTGCTACGCAGAAGCTTCCTGTGGAACCAGGAACTTTTGTTCTCCATCTCTCTCAACCCTCCGTATCACCAGCCACAATGGCCCGGAAAAGGAGAAAGATGGACTACGGTAAGCCTCTCCTGGCAGAGCCATCTGCTCCCAGCATAGACCCTGCCGGAAACAACTCCTCACAGCCTGCCGGACCACCCCCTCCAGCCGGGCCTATGGACCCCATGAACGAGGTTGGTGCTCCCGCAGCCGAGGAGGTGCCGCTAGTCCTTGTTGCTGAGCCCTAGCCTCCAACTTGGGCAAGGCACATTGTCCACCTCCTCCAAACCGGAGAACTCCCTGGCAATCATGATGAAGCTGAAAGAGTAGCCCGGAGGGCCAGTATGTATCAGTTTGTTGACGACACTCTGTACAGAAGGAGGCCCAACGGTGTGAAATTGAAGTGTGTTTGCCGGGAGGATGGAAAGGAACTTCTGGCTGAGATTCACATAGGAATGTGCGGCTCACACATTGGATCAAGGGCATTAATTGGGAAAGCATTCCGGCAAGGATTCTATTGGCCCATAGCCCTCCAAGATGTAGTTGAGCTCGTCACAAAATGTGAAGCCTAGCTGTTCCATTCCAACAGAATACACCTGCCTGCCCAAGCCCTTCAGATAATCCCTCTATCATGGCCATTTTCGGTCTGGGGGCTCGATATCCTCGGGCCCTTCCCTCGAGCAATTGGGGGCTTTGAATTCTTGTTCGTTGC
>NC_053024.1:734729615-734746516 GCF_003073215.2 Triticum urartu | reverse complement strand
AGTTAGTGGGATGTGTTCGGGAACAAAAAACAATACCCCATACAAAACTTCCTTCAAAAGGGATGTCCGAAATCCCGTTCATAAAAAAGATGAGCTCGGGTCGGATTTGTTTTCGCGCAGAAAACAGATCCGAAAAGTGATGCACTAATCGGAAGGTTCCTGGAGTTTGGACGGTCGGATCGAGCTGAAATTTTGAGAGGTGGTAGATATAGGAATTCTGCAGCCGATCAAAGGTTGGATCTTCCAAAGGACGTCCGAGCTAGAAGCTGGACACCACGCCCTAAACTCATCCAAATTCCCATCCAGATTTGAGAGGGCTCCGGTATATCATGGATTGCCAGAGATTCCTCCATCGGAACTCGACGAAATTTTGCAGGGTTGTTATAAACTCAATTCCGCACAATTTCACCAAAGCGATCGTCAAAGCGATACTCGAGGAGGTGGTGGCGGCAGATACGAGTTCGCTGTCCAAAAAAAAACAGCACGGTCACTTGAGGGCAATGTTGACGTTGAGCCCCCGAGCTCCATAGATGATTCCTCCGTGATCTTGATAGAGATCGGAGTTGTTGTTTGATGAAGGCCCTCGTCCGAACATGGTGATCCGAACATGGGGCGCAATTCTTGGTCGAACCAAGGTGACCAGTCGAACTGGTGACGAAGACGCCGAAGTCATAGTTGATCTGCAGGCGAGCCATCGATCCTTTTGTCGATCACACAGCGGAACTCTCAATGAAAGCACCAGTGTCTAGGACACGAACTGTGCGTCTAGGCCGGATGGTAATAGGAGGCAAGAATCTTTATCAAAAAGATAACCTTCAGGAATAACAGGCATATTTTCATCATCACTATCATCATCGTATTCAGTTTAATCAATTTCTCTTTCTCTAGCCCTAGCAATTTGTTCTTCAAGAAATTCACTAAGGGGCATAGTAGTATCAGGCATAGAAGCAGTTTCATCATAAGTATCATGCATAGTAGAAGTGGCATCATCAATAACATGCGACATATCGGAACGAATAGCAGAAGCAGATGTAGGTGTCGCAAACTTACTCATAACAGAAGGTGAATCAAGTGCAGAGCTACATGGCAGTTCCTTACCTCCCCTCGTAGTTGAGGGATAGATCTTGGTTTTTGGATCTCTCAAGTTCTTCATAGTGTCCAGCAGATATAAATCCCAAGTGACTCAAATAATAGAGCTATGCTCCCCGGCAAGGGCGCCAGAATAAGGTCTTGATAACCCACAAGTATAGGGGATCGCAACAGTTTTCGAGGGTAGAGTATTTAACCCAAATTTATTGATTTGACACAAGGGGAGCCAAAGAATATTCTCAAGTATTAGCAGCTGAGTTGTCAATTCAACCACACCTGGAAACTTAGTATTTGCCGCAAAGTGTTTAGTAGCACAGTAATATGATAGTGGTGGTAACGGCAACAAAAGTAAAGACAGCAAAAATAATGTTTTTGGTATTTTGTAGTGATTGTAACAGTAGCAGCAGGAAAGTAAATAAGCGTAAACCAGTATATGGAAAACTCGTAGGCACCAGATCAGTGATGGATAATTATGCCGGATGCGGTTCATCATGTAACAGTCATAACATAAGGTGACACAGAACTAGCTCCAATTCATCAATGTAATGTAGGCATGTATTCCGTATATAGTCATACGTGCTTATGGAAAAGAACTTGCATGACATCTTTTGTCCTACCCTCCCGTGGCAGCGGGGTCCTATTGGAAACTAAGGGATATTAAGGCCTCCTTTTAATAGAGAACCAGAACAAAGCATTAGCACATAGTGAATACATGAACTCCTCAAACTATGGTCATCACCGGGAGTGGTCCCGATTATTGTCACTTCGGGGTTACCGGATTATAACACATAGTAGGTGACTATAGACTTGCAAGATAGGATCAAGAACTCACATATATTCATGAAAACATAATAGGTTCAGATCTGAAATCATGGCACTCGGGCCCTAGTGACAAGCATTAAGCATAGCAAAGTCATAGCAACATCAATCTCAGAACATAATGGATACTAGGGATCAAACCCTAACAAAACTAACTCGATTACATGATAAATCTCATCCAACCCATCACCGTCCAGCAAGCCTATGATGGAATTACTCACGCACGGTGGTGAGCATCATGAAATTGGTGATGGAGGATGGTTGATGATGACAACGGCGACGAAACCCCCTCTCCGGAGCCCTGAACGGACTCCAGATCAGCCCTCCCGAGAGGTTTTAGGGCTTGGCGGCGGCTCCGTATGGTAAAACGCGATGATTTCTTCTCTCTGGTTTTTTCTCTCCGAAAGCAAATATATAGAGTTGGAGTTGGCGTCGGAGGGTCAACAGGGGGCCCACGAGGTAGGGGGCATGCCCTAGGGGGGGCGCCCCCCACCCTCGTGGAAAGGGTGTGGGCCCCCTGGTCTTCATATTTGGCGAGGATTTTTTATTGTTTTTTCTAAGACCTCCCGTGGAGTTTCAGGTCATTCTGAGAATATTTTTTTTCTGCACATAAAACAACACCATGGTAATTCTGCTGAAAACAGCGTCAGTCCGGGTTAGTTCCATTCAAATCATACAAGATAGAGTCCAAAACAAGGGCAAAAGTGTTTGGAAAAGTAGATACGACGGAGATGTATCAAGCGTCCGCTTCCCTTGACTGATCAGCTTGCCAAATGGGCGAACTCAATAGATTGTCCGGACTCGCCATGAGGTCTGCCGTGGATCACCTGTTGGCCGGAAAGGCCAAAGCCGAACAGCTATTTTAGCTTGTGCAGCCAGTTCCTTGGAGCGGTGTTGCGCATTAATGCGATGAAGAGGTCGGCGTGTATAGAAGGCTTGCGGATGGCCCTTGCCCGTGTCAAAACGTACTGGGCGGAGATGGATGTCACCACTAGTTGCGGCACAAGGTTCGACCATAGGCCGAGTGGCTGTCGGAGCACGTCATTTTGAAGAAGTTCTTGACGGCGCTCGTTCGATAGAAGGCCCACTGCTCGAAGAATATTATGTTTGAGTGACATGTATTCCCATTGTAAAAACAATGTTTTATTAAATATATCAAGGCTGTATTTATACCTTTGCCCGAAAGTATTATGATGCCTCCTGTGCGGCCGTTTAACGTATATATGTATATAACCTGAAAGATTGCAGTCGTCACGGCTTCAGCCCCCACGCATATAATGTGGGGGTGTTCGCAGAAGATGCGTATTCACACTAAATCCAACGTCTTGCTCCTATTAAGGAAGGTGATAGCGCAGCGACTAGGGCAACCGGACTATAATGCTTTAACACTTTCACTTAGCCAGAGGAGTTTGACAGTGGGGCCTACTGTTCAAGAATTCATCCGATTAAATAAGCCGATTAATCCCTACTCGTAGGTTCACCGAGTAGCCGATACTGATAAATCGCGATTAATTGATTATGGACGATTAACTTGCCGATTAGCCTTCCTACTCGGCCAAGAGCAGCCAGTATTTAATGGCTACTATATAGCCCCTGGTGGCTCCGCACTCAGCCGGATTCGGGGTGCATAGTATGCCTGGCGGGGAACGGCCCTTCGTTAAGGCAAAGGAATCCCGAAGATTCCAATAGTCATCGAGTGGTTGACCAGTCTCACGCTATATCATGATAGTCAGTTTTCGGCTTTCTCTACTGAGGTGCTCGTCCGGATGAACCAGGGCACAATCGTAGTAGTTCTCCTGGTGCCGCCTTAGCCGATAGAACAGAACGTAAGGTAGCAAAACACAGGAGCCGGGAAAAACCAACATTTGACCCAAGACATTATTCGGAGCTGATGCATATAAGGCCAAACTCGCGACGCCGAACACTCCCTAAGGTATTCGGTCTTTATGGTGTAAACCGGGTATAAACAGTACCCTTGGTAATAAGCCCCTGGTGTCCAGGTACGTGCATTATTATGGCGTGGCCACATGCCAAGACATCAGCATCCTTCTCAATTATACTGAGAATCCGAGGGATGTATCGAGGGATGTGTATTAACAAGAGACAATAAAAAAGGTTTACGCAGGGTCTTAATCCAAAAAGAATCCTTGGAATGGGTCCCTGCTGCACGTCTGCGCCTATGTCTCCATTGTGCCGTATCCTGGATGGGTGTAGCACGATGATCATCTGCAAAAGAGAGGAACTTAGTTGAAAAGTTGTCGTGCAAAAAGGGTAGGTTATACTAAAGAAACCATGTACAATTCAAGATGACTAAAATTGAGCCAGATTGCCACTTATTTGCGCGCGTTGAGCCCCTTGTATTGTAATAGGGGTGTGGCCATCAAACCTGTATTAATTACATATAGCTGCGCCGGACTCGTCTAACCACGTCCGTGGTCTTAACGACCTGTCAAGTGCTTTAATTGGTGGGGCCGTTTAGTGTGCGGCTGTCAAGGTAGCCGCACTGTCTTCTGCGCGCAGGGAGCGCTCAATATTTCCATTTACCATAATGATGCCATGTGGACCGGGCATCTTAAGCGTTAGGGAAGCGTAATGCGGAATTGCGTTAAAGCGAGCGAAAGCTTCACGTCCGAGTAGTGCTTGATAGCCACTTTTGAACGGAGCGATGTGTAAGGTTAAGTTTTCGCTACGGAAGTTATCGGGGAAGCCGAATATAACCTCGAGTAGCAGGGAGCCCGTGCAATGAGCCCCTAGGCCTGGCGTTACTCCTTTAAAGGTAGTATTGCTGCGGTAAATTTTTGTTAGTTCTATCCCCATTTTGCGTACTGTGTCCTGATATATCAGGTTTAAGCTGCTGCCGCCGTCCATCAGGACTCGTGTGAAGTGGTATCCGTCAATTATTGTATCTAATACCAAGGCAGCCCATCCTGCACGCTGGATACTTGCCGAGTAATCCCGATGGTCGAAGGTGATCGATTGAGATGACCAGTGGCAGAACTCCGTGGTGATAGGCCCTGGGGCATATTTCTCTGGGAGTGCCGCTTTTTTTGTCCCCTTTATCACATGTAACACATTTACTGTTTTGACTTCTGGTGGGAATTTCTTCTGTTCCCTAGTGCTTTGCTTGCGAGGCTCATCCTCGTCTTCGCTTGGTGTATCCTACCCCTTGTGTTCGGCGTTGAGCTTGCCGGACTACTTGAAGACCCAACATTCTCTGTGGGTATGATTTGCAGGTTTATCGGGGGTGCTATGGATCTGACATATTTGGTCCAGAATTCTGTTTAGGCTGGACAGTTCGTCTCTGTTGCCTTTGGAGGGCGGCCTTTGCTGACCTGGCAGAGAGCTTCTGAATCCGGTGTTTACCGCCGTGCTCTTCGGGATGTCTTCTTTATTCCGGCGCTTATTTTTCCTGCGTCGTGATTTCCCATTTCCATCCCTAACTTCGGATGTACTTGGGTCACTGGTGCTGCGCCGAGCTAACCAGCTGTCCTCGCCCACGCAAAAGCGGGTCATGAGGCTTGTTAATGCTGCCATTGTTCTCGGCTTTTCTTGGCCGAGGTGTCTGGCAAGCCATTCGTCTCGAACGCTGTGCTTGAAAGCCGCTAAGGCTACAACGTCCGGACAATCGACTATTTGGTTCTTTTTAGTAAGAAACCTGTTCCAAAGCTTCCGGGCTGACTCTTCGGGCTGTTGAGTTATATGACTCAAATCTTCTGCATCCGGTGGTCAGACATAAGTCCCTTGAAAATTTGCCTGAAAAGCGTCTTCGAGCTCTTCCCAGCTTCTAATGGAGCTTTCAGGGAGGCTTTTAAGCCAGTGCCGAGCTGGCCCTCTGAGCTTGAGGGGTAAGTATTTGATGGCATGGAGATCATCTCCTCGAGCCATATGGATATGGAGGATGTAGTCCTCAATCCAGACCCCAGGGTCTGTTGTTTCGTCGTACGCCTCTATGTTTACGGGTTTGAATCCCTCTGGAAAGTCATGATCCAGCACCTCATCGATGAAACATAGGGGGTGGGCGACACCCCTGTATTTGGGTGTACCATGGTGTTCGGATGTTTGTTGTGTTGTATTGCATGCTGGAGCGCGCTTGCGTGGTCTGTAGATGGATCTAGTTGCGCCGTCCTTTTGATGCCAGCCCTCGCGTGGATCGCATACTAGCCTGTGTGCGGCATCGGTTGCCGCATTATGTTGGCCACGAGGTCATCTATCTGACTGGATGGTCGTTTTATTTTTAATTGCGGAGGATCTAAGGCCTCCTCATCGAATTCAGGTAGAAACTTTCCCTTCGGGTAGCTCTTGGCGTGGCGATTACCGCCGTACTTCGCTACATTGTTGAGTACTTCACTCCATCTGACTCTAAGTGTGTCTTGTGCAGCCTTGAGCCTTTGCTTCTGCTTTTTCAGACTCCTTGCAGTGGCGACAAGCCTTTGATGGGCATTCTGTTGCTCCTGGCGTCTGTCCGGTGTGATGTCGTCCGGACTGTTATCTTCGACGGGGTTGGGTTGTTCGGTTTGATTTTCCGTGCTGCCGTGGTTAGGCGATGGTTCACCCTGCTCTAACGTTGGGTCTATGTGATCGTTGTTTCTGCCGAGGCAAGATTTGGAGCGGCGCTTACGCCGCCGCTTTGACTGCTTCTTGTGGGAACAACCCTTTGTTGCATCCTTCCGTCCTCGTCGTTGTTTTCCTTGGGTGTGTCCACTATGTACACGTCATGTGACGAAGTGGGCGTCCAGTGCCCTGTGGGCAGTGGTTCCTGTTCGTCTCCTGCATTGTCCTCCATACCGTCGATGTCTTCGGAGTCGAAGTCGAGCATGTTGGTTAAATCGTCGATAGTGGCTACAAAGTGGGTGGTGGGTGGGCTTTGAATTTCTTCATCATCCGCATCCCAATCTCGCATAGTTCGGCCAGGATTGTCCTGACAAGGAGAGAGACCTTAATGAATTCAGTATGTCGCCGAAGGGCAAGTGCTGAAAGATATCCGCGGAGGTAAACTCCATGATCGGCGCCCAGTCGGATTCGATAGGCATGGGCGCGAGCGGTTCGGAGTCCGTGGCCGGAGAAGGGTCCGGCAGTTTGGCAACACGGCTCTCATGAAGGGTAAGGTCGATGTTCGGCTCGATCGCCGCTGAGGATACGGCCTCCATGGTGGGGTCAATCCACCCGTCCATGAATGGCGCGATTGGCTCTGGATTGAGGGTCGGGGCAGTCGCCGGTGCGATCTCCTGAGCACTGCCCGATGGTAGAGCTAAATCATACTCATCGTGACTGTGTGGCGCACAAGGCAGGGGCTCGAATCCGTCGAAGATCAAGTCTCCGCGGATATCGAGCTTGTAGTTTAAGCTTCCAAACCTGACCTGACGGCCAGGGGCGTAACTTTCGAACTACTCCAGATGGCCAAGTGAGTTGGACCGCAGCACGAAGCCGCCGAATACAAAAATCTGTCTGGGGAGAAAAGTCTCACCCTGGACTGCATCGCTATCGATGATCGAAGGAGCCATCAAGCCTAATGGAGATGACACAGAGGAACTCTCAATGAAAGCACCAATGTCGGTATCTTGCCTTCCACGCCAAGTTGAGTCCCATCCGGACACGGGACGAAGTCTTCAATCTTGTATCTTCATAGCCCAACAGTCCGGCCAAAGGATATAGCCCGGCTGTCCGGAGACCCCCTAATCCAGGACTCCCTCAGTTACCACTCAAGTAGAACAAGTACTTAAAGCTCAAAATGATTTGCTCAATGAATTGAATAGTAAGAATAATGACTTTGCTGTTAGAGTTGCAACTAGAGGAGGTAAAGTGACTCAGGAACCTTTGTATCCTAAGGGCCATCCTAAGAGAATTGAGCAAGATTCTCAGAGAGCTAATGTAGATGTACCTAGTCCTTCTAAGAGGAAGAAAAAGAAAAATGATAGGACTTTGCATGCTTCTAGTGAACCTGTTATTGACACACCTGAGAATCCCAATGATATTTCTATTTCTGGTGCTGAAACACAATCTGGTAATGAACATGGACCTAGTGATAATGTTAATGATGATGTTCATGTTGATGCTCAACCTAGCAATAATAATGATGTAGAAATTGAACCTGCTGTTGATCTTGATAACCCACAATCAAAGAATCAATGTTATGATAAGAGAGACTTTGTTGCTTGGAAGAATAGTAAAGAAAGAGAACCATGGGTTCAGAAACCCATGCCTTTTCCTCCTAAACCATCCAAGAAAAAGGATGATGAGGATTTTGAGCGCTTTGCTGAAATGATTAGACCTATCTTTTTGCGTATGCGTTTGACTGACATGCTTAAAATGAATCCTTATGCTAAATATATGAAAGATATTGTTACAAATAAGAGAAAGATACCGGAAGCCGAAATTTCCACAATGCTTGCTAATTATACTTTTAAGGGTGGAATACCAAAGAAACTTGGAGATCCAGGAGTACCAACTATACCATGCTCCATTAAGAGAAACTATGTTAAAACAGCTTTATGTGATCATCGAGCCGGTGTTAGTGTTATGCCTCTCTCTTTATATCGTAGACTTGATTTGAATAAGTTGACACCTACTGAAATATCTTTGCAAATGGCTGATAAATCAACTGCTATACCTATCGGTATTTGTGAGGATGTGCCTGTTGTGGTTGCAAACGTTACTATTTTAACGGACTTTGTTATTCTTGATATTCCCGAGGACGATATTATGTCTATTATTCTTGGAAGACCGTTTTTGAATACTGCAGGGGCTGTTATTGATTGCACCAAAGGCAATGTCACTTTCCATGTTAATGGTAATGAGCATATGGTACACTTTCCGAGGAAACAACCTCAAGTCCACAGTATTAATTATATTGGAAAATTTTCAACAATTACTATTGGAGGTTTTGAATTTCCTCTTCCTACTGTCAAGAAGAAATATGATATTCTTATTGTTGGGGATGTGCATATCCCCGTTGAGCTAACCTAGTGTTATTTGAAATTTCTCCGGTTTCATGTTATTCGAAATGAGTTTGTTAACAAGACCTGATCAACCTTGTTAGTGGATTCCTTTTGATGAGCATGAGATGGGTGAATTTAGAAAACACAAATCTCTGTACCCTCTTTTTACTTTCTGTTATTTATATTAAATAAAGCAAAAATAGTATTTTCTATCAGTTTTCTGAATTATCCATGCAATAAAAAAATACCCCAAAAATAAAAGTTCTCCAAATGCCCTGAAAATTAAATATGATTTTTTCTAGAATATTTGAGAATATCTGGCACTAAAGACACAACAGGGGGAGCAGTCTCGCGCCCACGAGGGTGGAGGGCGTGCCCTACCCCCTGGGCGCGCCCCCCTGCCTCGTGGACCCCACGTGGGTCCCCTCCACTTATTCCAGCCAGCACACACTCCTTCCTCCCAAAAAAATCATCAACCAGCTCAAGCACGAGTTCTAGCTCATCTTGCTGCCATTTTCGATCTCCTAGCTCAAAGCTCCATTCAGAAAACTGCTTTGGGGGATTGTTCCTTGGTATGTGAATCCTCCAATGGTCCAATTAGTTTTTGTTCTAGTGCTTTATTCATTGCAAATTTTTGCTTCCTAGGTGACCCTGTTCTAGAGCTTGCATGTCAAATTTATATAGTCCCAAGTAGTTCTAATGCATGATATAGTCTCTTGGCACTTGTAGGAGTAGTTGCTATCAATTTTGTTGAGTACGGTTCACTTTTATTTTGAGTTGCTAAAAATTTCAGAAAGTTCAGAAAAAGGTGAAGAGATTTTTGAGGGGCTCATCGAGCTGAAGCTCGAAGGATAAACAAAGTGAAGAGAACAAGAAGACCAAGTATAATCTCCCTCGCACCGCGGAGGTTCGGCCACGTGAATGGCCTTGTGATGATTTCTTGAGAGCAGCCAGGATTTATGATGATTTCTATGAGTTGGCTGAGAATGCAGGCCTCACCGCCTTCCTCCACGACCAACGCGAACAATATCTCTAACTCGCTGTTACGGCATATCTCTCTCAAGGTAGTTTTGGTGATTGATGACAACATGTTTGCGGACTAATCTTGTGCTTTGAATAGTTCACAGATTCTCCCCTGGCACGAGACGTTTTCTTCCCCTTGGAGTGTCTTTCAAGATGGTGTAGCTCTTTCATTTCTCTCTCGGTGGACTAGTTGCGTAGAGGTCACCGTACTATCAAGAGGGGGTCCGCTGGGGTATTGCATGGGTGGAATCAACACGTACACATCAGCTTCTCACCCTCCGAGCTTTTCCATTCCATTGAAGAGATCTCTCCTCTCTTCCTTGTCCTGTCTGGGTCCACCCAGCGGTAGTACCACTGAGGAGCCACAAGCGGCAGTACCGCTCCACAGCAGTAGTACCGCTGGGGTGCTTGGCACCACCGCCTCGTCCTCAGCCTCTTTGGAGAGATTCTCTCTCTCTCTTCTATGTCCCGGCGGTAGTACCGCACTACAAGCGGTAGTATGGCCTAAGGGTCACAAGCGGCAGTACCGCTCCTCAGAGGTAGTACCGCCCGTGACCCCGCTGCCGTAGTACCGCTGGCAGTCTGGCCTACCGCCTCGACTCAAGGGGTCTTTTTCTCGTGTCGGGTTTTGCAGCACTAGTTGCGGTTGTAGAGGCGGTAGTACCGTTCCAGGAGCGGTAGTACCGCCCCTACCACCGCGGTAGTACCGCGTTGGGTCCTATTCCCTACTAGTCTCCTCTGCGCGGCAGTACCGCTGGCTGGTGCGGCAGTACCGCCCCCTCTTAGCGGTAGTACCGCCCTGTGCGGGGCTGGTTGGTGAGGGCAACGGTTGGATTGTTGCCCCCACTATAAAAGGGGGTCCCCTTCTTCCCTTTGACTTACCTCTTCCCCCTCAAGCTCCATTTTCGCCCGATCTATCTCTCTAGCCAATCAAACTTGTTGATTTGCTCGGGAGTGGTTGAGAAGGCCCCGATCTACACTTCCACCAAGGGATTTTCGATTCCCCCACTCATCCCTAGCGGATCTTGTTACTCTTGGGTGTTTGAGCACCCTAGACGGTTGAGGTCACCATGGAGCCATAGTCCATTGTGGTGAAGCTTCGTGGTCTTGTTGGGAGCCTCCGATTAAGTTGTGGAGATTGCCCCAACCTTGTTTGTAAAGGTTCGGTCGCCGCCTTCAAGGGCACCAATAGTGGAATCACGACATCTCGCATTGTGTGAGGGCGTGAGGAGAATACGGTGGCCCTAGTGGCTTCTTGGGGAGCATTGTGCCTCCACACCGCTCTAACGGAGACGTACTTCCCCTCAAAAGGAAGGAACTTCGGTAACACATCCTCGTCTTCACCGGATCCACTCTTGGTTATCTCTTACCTTTACTTGTGCAAGCTCTTTAGTGTTACTTCTCTTGCTTGCTTGTATGCTTGTTGTTATTGCATCATATAGGTTGCTCACCTAGTTGCACATCTAGACAACCTACTTTGATGCAAAGTTTAATTTGGTAAAGAAAAGTAAAAATTGGTAGTTGCCTATTCACCCCCCTCTAGTCAACCATATCGATCCTTTCAATTGGTATCAGAGCCTCGTCTCTTTATTAAGGACTTTACCGTCCAAAGAGTATGGTTGATACCGTAGACGGTGTGGAGGAACACTCCGGTGTGAATCCGATCTCGTCTACGGGCGATGGGGGAACCTCGGTCTCTCGTGAGGAGTTCAATGTGGCCTTGGAGACATTGAAAACCTCCATGACGACCGAAGTTGAAAGCATGTTTACTAAATTTCTTGAGGGGCTTAAACTATCCACCGCACCGTTGAAAGTGGGTGACCCCGCCAACAAGGTGACGGATGCTATCCCCGACAAGGGGGAAGCTAGTAGTGAAAAGGCTCCTTCTTCTAGTGGTAAGAATGGCACCGGCATCTTTGCCCATGTGGAACCACCACTTGTTTATGGTGGACCGGTTCCTTCCACTCATTTGAATCATGCCGGTCCTCCCCCTAAGATTGTGAAAAATGAGGACTTTGATTCTTGGGTTTACCGCTTTAAACGTCATTTAAATCATGTGAACACTAACCTTTGGAGAATCATTGAAGAAGGTTTCTATCCACATGATCCAAGCAACTTCACTCCTCGAGAAGCCGCGGACAATCAATTCAATGAGAATGCTCTCTTCATCATTCAAGATGCAATTCCACCCGAAGACCTACCTCATCTTCGTCCCTTCGCCTTGGCCAAAGATGCATGGCATTGTGTTGTCTCTCTCTACCGGGGAAGCGCAAGCATTCAACGCTCCAACTATGAAGTGGTACAAGATGAGGCCGATGAGTTTGCAATGAAAGAAGATGAAGAACCTCGTGAGCTTTATCGGAGAGTAACCAAACTCGCGGTCTCACTACGAGATCACGGGAGCAAGGACACGGATGACAATTGGATCAAGCGCAAATTCCTCAAGGCAATGATGCCCTATCACAAGGCCATGTCCTCCGTCATTCGTCAAAGACCGGACTTCCACACTTTGACCTCAAGCGAAGTGTTGGATGAGTTTGTGGCCATGAACATTTTGGACAAGACCGCCGACAATGCGGTGCTTCGTTCTCAAAGGGCAAAGAGGCCTAACCTTGCATTGAAGGCCAAGCTCACCGTTGAAGAAGAAGAAGAGGAAGAAGAGGAGAGCAACCCCGAAGATACGAAGTATGCATATCATGAACACATGGCACTTGCTTCAAGGCAATTTTGGAGCAAGAAAAACTCGAGGCCAAACTTTAGCAAAAACAACTCAAGTGGCACGAAGAGCAAGCAACGTGTAAGGACTTGCTACAATTGCGGCAACGTGAGTCATTTTGTTGCGGAATGCCCATATGAGAAGAGGGAAGACAATGGTGGCAAGCTCATCCGAAAGGACAAGGCCAAGTCGTTCCCCAACAAGAGCAACTTCACCAAGAAGACTCCTCCCAAGGCATTGGTGGTACAAGAAGAGTACAATGAGGATGATGATGATGATGAAAGTGATGAGTCGGTTGCCATGGCCTCCGTTGCCATTGCGACGACTCCACGGGTATCTCTCTTCGACTCACCCAATGAGAGCATCACCGCCAAGTGCCTCATGGCTAAAGCCACCAACAAGGTAACCTCCAACATCAAAACTACCATCATTAATCATCCTTCTCCGGCGATAGCATTAATGAACTTGATGGAGATAATGTGGAGGCTAATCAGTTTGAGGCCTTTATGGGCAAACTCAAGGGAAAATCCAAGAAGCACTTTGTTGCTCTCTTGGAACAACTTGGTGAAGCCAATGACATGATCGAGGCTCACGAAGACACCATCACTAAGATGGAAGGGCATAGTCGTGACTATGCCGATGAGATTTCGGATCTTTCCAATGCTCTTGAGGAAGAGCGTGGTCTTCGTTTGGCTAAGTTAAGGAAAGATTATGATCCATGTCCTCATTGTTTCTCGTGTGCTAAATCCGAGAAGGCCAAACTCAGGGTTGATCTTGCTAGACTCAAAGACGAAGTTTGATATACTTGACAAGGCCCACAAGGCCTTGAAGGGTATTCACGCTAGTCTCAAGGAGTCTCATGATCAACTCCAAGTGAAGCTAACTAAGGAGAAAGCAACTTTTCCTCATATGGTTTTAATTGATAATGCAAATGCTACTAACCCGTGTTGTGAGCATATACATCTTGTTGAGGAAAATGCTAAGTTGAAGGAGCAACTTGAGAGAGGTCTTGCGACTTGCATACAAGGCAAGAAGAACCTCAACGATCTCTTGATCAACCAAAAGGGAGTTGTGGCCAAGGAAGGGGTTGGGTACGTGCCCGACTCCAAGAACAAGAAGAAGAATGACAAGACCAAACGACCTCCTCCTCTCATGCAAACCTTTGTGAAGGAGGGAGAGAGTGCCTCCGAGGAGAAGAAGAAGAACTGCAAGGCGGCAATGTCAAGAAGGGCAATGCCACCCCTCCCAACAAAGCCGGCGATTTTAATCCTTCTTATGTGTTATGCCGTGCTAGTGATGGGCATGTTTATGCCAAATTTGTTGGTTCTCTTCATGAATACATTGAATGGTCTATTTGGGTTCCAAAGACCCTTGTTACTAACATCAAAGGACCCATTACAAAATGGGTACCTAAAACCAAGCATTGATCTCTTGTAGGTGTTTGCTTCCGGTGGGGGATCATGGTTGCTCGATAGCGGAGCTACAAATCATATGACCGGAAGCAAGGACTTGGTGGTGGACGTGCACAAGGTTCCATCTATGCCCACCAATGTCGAGTGGGGTGACGCCTCATCTTCTAAGGTATTGGGACTTGGCAAGGTGGTCATCTCTCATGATCTCACGATCGAGAAGGTCATGCTTGTTGAGTCCCTTGCATACAATTTACTTTCGGTTCGTCAACTTGCAATCATGGGCTTTGCCACTTTCTTTGATATCGATACCGTGGCCCTCTTGTGGAGCAAGACTCTTAAAGTAGCCTTTGTTGGGCATGTCGAGAACGGTCTATACGTGATTAACTTTTCGGAGCGACCCACTAAGACCGCGACATGCCTAATGGCTAAAGTTGATGTGGGATGGCTTTGGCATCGCCGTTTAGCCCATGTCAATATGAGATCTTTGCAAAGTCTCCTCAAGGGGGACCATGTCCGTGGACTAACGAATGTTAGTTTTGCTAAAGATCGCTTGCAGTGCCTGTATCGAAGGAAAGCTACATGAGAAGGCTCACCCTCCCACGACTATCATTTATTCAAAGAGGCCTTTGGAGCTCCTTCACATGGATCTCTTTGGGCCTCCATCCTTCGATAGTCTTGGAGGTAGGAAGTATTGCTTGGTGATTGTGGATGACTACTCAAGGTACACGTGGGTGTATTTCTTCAAGAGGAAGAGCGAGACCCAACAAACCGTCATTGACTTTGCAAATGAAGCACAACGTCAACACAATGCAAAGATCTTGACAATAAGAAGTGACAACGGCACCGAGTTCAAGAACTACACCTTGGATGAATTTCTTAGTGATGAGGGAATCAAGCATCAATATTCCGCACCATACACCCCTCAACAAAACGGTGTTGCGGAGAGGAAGAACCGGACGTTGATGGATGCGGCAAGGACCATGATGGCGGAGTTCAAGTCTCCGTACAACTTTTGGGCCGAAGCCATCAACACCGCGTGTCATGCATCCAATCGGCTCTACCTCCGCAAGGGCTTGAACAAGACTCCATATGAGATACTCACCGGTAACAAGCCCAATCTCAAGTACTTCCGGGTATTCGGGTGTAAGTGTTTCATTCTCAAGAAAGGTGTTCGGTTGTCTAAATTTGAGGCTAGAGCTTATGAGGGCATATTTGTTGGCTTATGCTACAAACTCTCATGCTTACCGTGTCCTCAATAAATCCACGGGACTTATTGAGGAGACGTGTAACGTGGAGTTTGATGAGAATAACGGCTCCCAAGTGGAGCAAAGTGGCACTTGTGATGTAGGTGATGAAATTCCTCCCCAAGCCATAAGAAGAATGGGTGTTGGCTTTATCCTACCCATTGAGGAACCCCTTGTGGCCGAAGGAGAAGGACAAAGCTCCACTCAAGTGGAGCCATCACCAACCCAAGGCCCACACGCTTCCGAAGAACAACATGAAGGCCCTCATCCTCAAGAACATGACCAAGGGCAAGATCACGCTCAAGACGGTGTTGACACATCAAGTGATGCCCAAGGTCAAGTTCTCTCCTCCGAGCAAGTTCAAGAACAAGAACAAGCCCAAGACGACGCTCAAGATGATCAAGTGACCACTCCTCGTCTCACCCCCGAGGAGGAATTAGAGCGTCGTGCCGCCAAGGTTGCTTCCAAGCTCTCCACCAAGGATCATCTCATGACGAATGTGCTTGGAAGCTTAAGAAAGGGGGTAAGCACTCGTAGACAATTAGCAAATTATTGTGAGCATCACGCGTTTGTCTCTTGTGTGGAACCCCACAAGGTCTATGAAGCGCTAGAAGATCCGGATTGGCTCAATGCCATGCATGAAGAACTCAACAACTTCGAGCGCAACAAAGTGTGGAGATTGGTGCCAAGACCGACCGGGAATCACAATGTCATAGGAACCAAGTGGATATTTAAGAACAAGCAAGATGCCCATGGGATTATCATTCGCAACAAGGCTCGTTTGGTAGCACAAGGCTACTCCCAAGTCGAGGGTATCGACTACGGTGAAACCTTTGCTCCCGTTGCTCGTCTTGAATCCATTCGCATGTTGATTGCATATGCTTCTCATCATAACTTTAAGTTACAACAAATGGATGTGAAGAGTGCTTTTCTTAATGGTCCTATTAATGAATTGGTTTACGTCAAGCAACCCCCCGGGTTCGAGGATCCCTACTTTCCCGATCATGTGTATCAACTCGATAAGGCACTCTATGGCCTTAAACAAGCCCCACGTGCGTGGTATGACCACCTTACCGAGTTGTTACAAGACCGTGGTTTTGAAGTTGGGCTAATCGACCCCACTCTTTTTACTAAGAAGGTCAAAGGGGAGTTGTTTGTGTGCCAATTATATGTTGATGATATTATCTTTGGTTCTCCTAACAAAGCTTTCAATGAGGAATTTGCCGCTCTCATGACCTCAAAGTTCGAGATGTCCTCCATGGGAGAGTTGAAGTTCTTTCTAGGGTTCGAAGTGAAGCAAAGAAGAGAAGGAACCTTCATCAATCAATCCAAATACACTCAAGACATGCTCAAGAGATTCAAGCTAAGTGACGTCAAGCCGGCTTCCACTCCAATGCCCACCAAGTGCCAACTTGACTTAGATCCCAATGGTAAAGTGGTGGATCAAAAGGTATATCGTTCCATGATTGGATCCTTGCTTTACCTTTGTGCATCTAGACCGGACATCATGTTGAGTGTGGGAATTTGTGCATGGTTTCAAGCCGCACCTAAGGAAAGTCACTATGTGGCGGTCAAACGAATCTTTCGATATTTGGCTCATACCCCAAACTTTGGCTTATGGTACCCAAGAGGATCAAACTTCAAGCTTGTAGGGTCATCTCTC
>NC_053024.1:734696898-734728615 GCF_003073215.2 Triticum urartu | reverse complement strand
ACACATTTTTCCTAAATTCAAATAAAATAGTAAGTAAAGCCAAATAAAATCTTATTTGATTTTTTATTAAATCCCCAATATTTCTTCATTTTGGGAAAGTCATTTTATTCCCTCTCTCATAATTTTTATTGTAGAAATATTTGAAGATAAAATAAATAAAATCAAATGATCCCATTTTCAAAAATTTGAGGCAACTCAAATATGAAAATAACGAAATCCCCAACTCTCTCCGAGGGTCCTTGAGTTGCGTGAAATTTCTAGGATCAACCAAAATGCAACAAAATATGATATGCAATGATGATCTAGTGTATAACATTCCAAATTGAAAATTTGGGATGTTACAACCAATGATTTGAGAGTATCTCAATTGATCTTTAGCCGTGCCTTTATGCTTTTGAATCAACACACTTGGATCATATGGTGTTTGAGATGGTGTGCAGTCCGAATATCCAAAACGACTCAACACCTTCTCAACATAGTGGGATTGCAGAAGTGTAATCCCACCCCCATTATCTCTCAGTAGCTTGATGTTCAAGATAATATCAGCCACACCAAGGTCTTTCATCTCAAAGTTTTGAGATAGAAACGATTTTACCTCCTGAATGACTTTGAGGTTTGTTCCGAATATTAGTATGTCATCAACATACAAGCACGGTATAACTCCTTCGCCCCCACCATGACGATAGTATACACATTTGTCAGCCTCATTGGCAACGAAACCAACAGATGTCAGAGTTGTATTGAACTTATCATGCCATTGCTAAGGTGCTTGCTTCAGGCCATATAAAGATTTCAGCAACCTACACATCTTTCTTTCCTGACCATCTATCACAAAGCCATCTGGTTGTTGCATGTAGATTTCCTCGTTTAGCTCTCCATTCAGAAAAGCCATCTTAACATCCATCTGGTGGACTAGAAGACCATGCAAGGCCGCCAACGAGAGTAATAATCGAATGGTGGTCAGTCTAGCCACAGGTGAATAACTATCGAAGAAATCTTCCTCTTCTTTCTGTTCATATCCCTTGGCCACAAGCCTAGCCTTGTACTTTTCAATCGTACCATCAGGCCTAAGCTTCTTCTTGAATACCCACTTACATCCCAATGGTTTGCAACCATATGGACGGTTAGTGATCTCCCATGTCCTGTTAGCCATGGTGGAATCCATCTCGCTACGGACCGCATCCTTCCAGTAGTCAGCTTCTGGAAAGGCATACGCTTATGAAATATAAGTGGGAGTATCATCCATGAGGTACACGAAGAAATCATCACCAATGGTCTTTGCAGTCCTTTGTCTTTTGCCCCTACCAAGGGTTTCCTTGTCATCCTCCTCATGATTTTCATCACGTGTTCGTTCATAATATTCCAGAGGAATGGCAGGCTCAGGAGTCTCCTCATATTCCTGTCTAGAAGTGCTTTGCATATCTCTCATACAAAAAATATCCTCGAAGAATATAGCATCCTTAGACTCCATAATTGTACCAACCTTCTGGTGAGGTACCTCAGATTTCACTACTAGAAATCTATAGCCAACGATGTTCTTAGCGTAGCCCAAATTAATGCAGTCCACAATCTTGGGTCCAAGCTTACGCTTTTTGGGGATCGGCACATTGACTTTTGCCAAACAGCCCCAAGAATGCAAGTACGAGAGTGTTGTCCTTCTCTTCACTCATTTCTCATAGGGAGAGATCTCATTATCCTTTGTCAGAACTTTCTTTAGGACATGACATGCCGTCAATATATCCTGCCCCCACCCTGCCTTGGATAAACCCGATGTATCTAACATGGCGTTAACCAAATCAGTTAGAGTACGGTTTTTCCGCTCGACAACCCCGTTTGACTGGGGTGAATAGGGAGGCGTCCTCTCATGAATAATGCCGTGTTCCGCAAAAAAGGAATCAAACTCACTCGAGAAGTAATCTCCACCACGATCTGATCGGACTCGTTTAATTTTCTTTTCAAGTTGATTCTCAACTTCTGCCTTATAGATTTTAAAGTAGTGTAGAGCCTCATCTTTAGTATTTAACAGATAAACATAGCAATATCTAGTGGAATCATCTATCAATGTCATGAAGTATTTCTTTCCACGTTTAGTCAACACACCATTCATCTCACAAAGATCAGAATGTATGAGTCCTAATGGTGCCAAGTGTCTCTCCTCCGCAACCTTGTGAGGCTTGTGAGGTTGCTTAGCTTGCACACATGAAAGGCACTTAGAACCTTTTATTAAAGTGAAACTCGGGATTAAATCCAACTTAGCTAGCCACGTCATAACACCAAAAGTAATGTGACAAAGACGTGAATGCCAAACTTTAGATTCATTACCACACAAATGAATATGGTTCACGACTTTATTACAAAAACTACGAGGGAAAGGCGGAACATCCCTCCGCTCTCATAACCTTTTCCAATAAATAGTCCATATTTAGTAACACCTAATTTATTAGACTCGAAGACCAACTTAAGCCCTTCTCTACATAGAAGGGAGCCACTGACGAGGTTCTTCTTGATGGCGAGGACATGTTGCACATTCTTCAGTTGCACGATCCTTCCAAAGTAAACTTCAGATCGACCATGCCAACACCATGAACAGAAGCACTCGCGCCATTGCCCATCAATACGGACCTGTGCCCTGTGACTTGGTAAGAAGTGAACAATGAAATGTCAACACACACATGAACACCTGCCCCTGTGTCCACCCACCAATCAGTAGGCTGAAACACTGAAAAAACAGTAAATAAGTTACCGTACCTAGATGCACCATTCTCATTGTTGCCCATAATCATGTTAACAGACTTGGAGTCATGTCCTGACTTCTTAAACTTGTTTGGGCACTTGTTGGCCCAATGTTCAACCGAAGCACAAGTAAAGCAACCCTCATCCTTCTTGTTCTTCTTGAAGGTCTTCTTACCCTTCTTCTTAAAGTCGATATTGTGTTGGAAACCGTTCTTTCCCTTGGGCTTGTGGGAGTTGAAGTTCCTCTGGTTCACCATGTTGGCGACAGAAGTCCCTTCGGCGCCTTTTCCGTGTGAGTCCTTTGTCCTCGAATTGTTATCAACACTCAGATGGCCAATGACATCCTCCACTGAGAATTCACGCCTCTGATGTTTCAGAGTGGTGGAAAAGTTCCTCCAGGAATTAGGGAGCTTAGCGATTATGCAGCCCCCGACAAACTTGCCTGGTAAATCGCACTTAATAAGCTCAAGCTCCTTAACGATGCATATTATCTCATGAGCCTGCTCCAATACAAGACGGTTTTCAACCATCTTGTAATCGTGGAACTTCTCTATAATATACATCTCGCTCCTGGCATCGGTGGCCCCGAACTTAGATTCGAGCGCCTCCCACAAGTCATTGGCGACATGCACATGTAAATATACGTCGACCAATTTATCTCCGATCACGCTAAGAACTGCTCCGAGAAACACAACGGTGGCCTCCCTGAACGCCTTCTCCTGTTAAGGAGCAATCGTTCCCGTGGAGACACCGGTGACCCAGAACACGTTCATAGCCGTGAACCATAAAGTGGTCTTAGTCTGCCAACGCTTAAAGTACGTACTAGTAAACTTATCCGGTTTCAGTGCAGCGGCAAAGCCACTTGCCGAAAAATTCCTACACACAATAGGTTTTTGGATTGCTGAGAAAATAGGCAATTTTTTGACTAATTTAATCCATAGATAAATTACTAGCATGGAATTGACTAAATTAACAACATACTGATTCTGATCTAAGCAAGCACGTACTACGCAAACAGTAGACACATCTACACATACTGCTATACTGCTAATACGAAAGTAAACATGAGTGGGATAAACGTGTTATACCCTTCAGTAGGCCATGCAGAAGCAGCCGCGGTGGTGGAGGCAGCAGAGGCGTCCTCGGCTGCCTTCTTGTCGGCCTCGAGCTTCTCGGCGGCGGCACGTTCAGCGTCGGTGGACATGGTGATGATGAAGGAGACGCAGACGTAGAGGAAGTAGTGGGTCGGAGGCGAGCAGTCGCGTGGTCGCTTCCCAAAAACCTATTTTCCCCTCTCCTATACAGGAATCGGAGGGGCGGGGTTTCGGAGACCAGCTCTCCCGTCGACCATGTACGCGGCGGACGGGATGGAGTCACTGGTGGCAACGGCAGCAAAGGAACGGCGGTGGGCGTGAGTGATACGTCTCCAACGTATCTCTAATTTTTGATTGTTCCATGCTATTATATTATCTGTTTTGGATGTTTAATGGGCTTTATTATACACTTTTATATTATTTTTGGGACTAACCTACTAACCCAAGGCCCAGTGCAAATTGTTGTTTTTTGCCTATTTCAGTGTTTCGCAGAAAAGGAATATCAAACAGAATGAAACCTTCGAGAGTGTTATTTTTGGAACAAACGTGATCCAGGGGACTTGGAGTAGATGTCAAGAAAGAAACGAGGTTTCCATGAGGCAGGGAGGTGAGCCTGCCCCCTGGACGCGCCCCCACCCTCGTGGGTCCCTCGCAGCTCCACCGACCTACTTGTTCCTCCTATATATATCCATATACCCCGAAAACATCCAGGAGCACCACGAAACCCTATTTCCACTACCGCAACCTTTTGTACCCAAGAGATCCCATCTTGGGGCCTTTTCCGGAGCTCCGCCGGAGGGGGACTCGATCACGGAGGGCTTCTACATCAACACCATATCCTCTCCGATGATGTGTGAGTAGTTTACCATAGACCTTTGGGTCCATAGTTATTAGCTAGATGGCTTGTTCTCTCTCTTTGGATCTCAATACAATGTTCTCCTCGATCTTCTTGGAGATCTATTCGATGTAACTCTTTTTGCTGTGTGTTTGTCGAGATCCGATGAATTGTGGGTTTATGATCAAGTTTGGTTTGTCCTACTAGATTGATCTTTCTTGCAATGGGAGAAGTTCTTAGCTTTGGGTTCAATATTGCGGTGTCCTTTCCCACTGATAGCAGGGGCATCAAGGCACGTATTGTATTGCTGCCATCGACGATAAAAAGATGGGGTTTATATCATATTGCTTGAGTTTATCCCTCTACATCATGTCATCTTGCCTAATGCGTTACTCTGTTCTTATGAACTTAATACTCTAGATGCATGCTGGATAGCGGTCGACGTGTGGAGTAATAGTAGTAGATGCAGAATCGTTTTAGTCTACTTGTCGCGGATGTGATGCCTATATACATGATCATGCCTAGATATCCTCATAATTATGCACTTTTCTATCAATTGCTCGTCAGTAATTTATTCACCCACCGTAATACTTATGCTATCTTGAGAGAAGCCACTAGTGAAACCTATGGTCTCCGGGTCTATCTTTTATCATATAAATTTCCAATTTAGTTTGCTATCTTTACTTTCAATCTATATTATAAAAATACCAAAAATATTTATCTTATTATCTCTATCAGATCTCACTCTCGTAAGTGACCGTGAAGGGATTGACAACCCCTTTATCGCGTTGGTTGCGAGTTTCTTATTTGTTTGTGTAGGTACGAAAGACTTGCGTGTAGTCTCCTACTGGATTGATACCCTGGTTCTCAAAAACTGAGGGAAACACTTACGCTACTTTGCTGCATCAACCTTTCCTCTTCAAGGGAAAACCAATGCAGTGCTCAAGAGGTAGCAAGAAGGATTTCTGGCGCCGTTGCCGGGGAGGTTGCACCAAGTCAAGTCAAGATTTGATCTCCCGTCAACAAGCCATTTCTGGCGCCGTTGCCGGGGAGATCTACGCACAAGTCAAGACATACCAAGTACCCATCACAAACTCTTATCCCTCGCATTACATTATTTGCCATTTGCCTCTCGTTTTCCTCTCCCCCACTTCACCCTAGCTGTTTTATTCTTCCTCTTTTTCCTTTCACCTCTTTTTCGTTCGCTTCTTGTGTGCTTGTGTGTTGGATTGTTTGTCATGATGGCTCAAGATAATACTAAATTGTGTGATTTTTCCAATACCAACAATAATGATTTTATTAGCACTCCGATTGCTCCTCTTACCGATGCTGAATCTTGTGAGATTAATACTGCTTTGCTAAATCTTGTCATGAAAGATCCGTTCTCTGGCCTTCCTAGTGAAGATGCCGCTACCCATCTAAACAGCTTTGTTGATTTGTGTGATATGCGAAAGAAGAAAGATGTGGATAATGATATTTTTAAATTGAAGCTATTTCCGTTTTCATTTAGAGATCGTGCTAAAACTTGGTTTTCGTCCTTGCTTAAAAATAGTATTCATTCTTGGAACAAGTGCAAAGGTGCTTTTATCTCTAAGTATTTTCCTCCCGCTAAGATCATCTCTCTTAGAAATGATATTATGAATTTTAAGCAACTTGATCATGAGCATGTTGCACAAGCATGGAAGAGGACGAAATTAATGATACGTAATTGCCCTACACATGGTTTTAATTTGTGGATGATCATACAAAAATTTTATGCTGGATTGAATTTTGCTTCTAGAAATCTTTTAGATTCGGCCGCTGGAGGCACTTTTATGGAAATCACTTTAGGAGAAGCTACCAAAATCCTAGATAATATTATGGTTAATTATTCTCAATGGCACACCGAAATATTTAGTAGTAAAAAGGTTCATGCTATACAAGAAATTTATGTTTTGAGTGGAAATATGGATGAACTTATGAAACTGTTTGCTAATAAGAGTGTTTCTTCTGATCCTAATGATATGCCTTTGTCTACCTTGATTGAGAATAATAATGAATCTATGGATGTGAATTTTGTTGGTAGGAACAATTTTGGTAACAACGCGTATAGAGGAAACTTTAATCCTAGGCAGTATCCTAGTAATTCCTCTAATAATTATGGTAATTCCTACAAAAATTCTTATGGAAACAATAACAAGATGCCCTTTGATTTTGAATCTAGTATTAAAGAATTTATTAGTTCGCAAAAGAGTTTCAATGCTTTGATTGAAGAAAAATTGTCTAAGATTAATGAGTTGGCTAGGAACGTGGATAGAATTTCTCTTGATGTTGATTCTTTGAAACTTAGATCTATTCCACCTAAGCATGATATCAACGAGTCTCTCAAAGCCATTAGAATTTCCATTGATGAGTGCAAAGAAAGAACCACACTAGGATGCATGCCAAAAAAGATTGCTTTATAAAAGCGTGTTCTTCTAGTTTTGATGATAATAAGGATGAAGATCTAAAAGTGATTGATGTGTCTCCTATTAAATCTTTGTTTTGCATATGAATCTCGATAATTATGGGACTGGAGACGAGTCAACTTTAGTTAAAAGGCGTCCCAATGATTCAGAGTTTTTAGATTTTGATGCAAAAAATTAATAAAAGTGGGATTAAAGAGGTCAAAACTTTACATAGTAATGAGCCCACTATTTTGGATTTCAAGGAATTTAATTGTGATAATTGATCTTTGATAGATTGTATTTCCTTGTTGCAATCCGTGCTAAATTCTCCGCATGCTTGTAGTCAAAATAACGATTTTACCAAATATATCATTGATGCTTTAATGCAATCTTATGAAGAAAAACTTGAATTAGAAGTCTTTATCCCTAGAAAACTTCATGATGAGTGGGAACCTACTATTAAGATTAAAATTAACGATCATGAATGCTATGCTTTATGTGATTTGGGTGTTAGCGTTTCCACGATTTCAAAAACTTTGTGTGATGTGTTAGGTTTCCGTGAATTTGATGATTGTTCTCTAAATTTGCACCGCACGGATTCCACAATTAAGAAACCTATGGGAAAGATTAATGATGTTCTTATTGTTGCAAATAGGAATAATGTTGGGTAACGTAGTAATTTCAAAAAAAATCCTACGCACACGCAAGATCAAGGTGATGCATAGCAACGAGAGGGGAGAGTGTTGTCTACGTACCCTCATAGATCGTTCGTGGAAGCGTTATATCAACGCGGTTGATGTAGTCGTACGTCTTCATGTCCGACCGATCCAAGTACCGAAAGCACGACACCTCCGAGTTCTGCACACGTTCGGCTCGGTGACGTCCTCGCCTTCTCGATCCAGCAAGAGGGGCAAAGTAGTAGATGACTTCCGGCAACACGGCGGCATGGTGATGATGTTGGTGAAGAACGATCTCCGCAGGGCTTCGCCTAAGCACTACGAAAACTATGATGGAGGATAAACTAGAGGGGACGGGGTTGCCGGCACACGGCTTGGTGTTTCTTGATGTGTCTTGGGTGCTAGCCCTACCCCTCTATTTATATGTTGAGCCTTGGGGTCAAAACTTGGAGTAAAAGCCTCCACAAAGTCGGTTTCACCCGAAAGGAAAGAGTCCTTCTCGGACTCCAGGGCCAGATGCCAGGGTTCCCGGCGTCTGGACCCAGACGCCAGGGACCCTGGAGTCTGGCCCCTGGACTCCGCAAAACTTCCTTTTGCGCTTTCCAAAAACCTTGTGGGATTTCCCCTTTGGCCCAAATAAAGTGTTCTCGTACCCAAACATTTCGGGAAACATCCGGAACCCCTTCCGGTGATTTCCGGAACCCTTCCGGTGACCAAACACTATTATCCCATATATCAAACTTTATCTCCGGACCATTCCGGAGTTCGTCGTCATGTCCGTGATCTCATCCCGGACTCCGAACAACATTCGGTCATCAACATACATAACTCATAAAGTACTATATCGTCAACGCACGTTAAGCGTGCGGACCCTACGGGTTCGAGAACTATGTAGACATGACCGAGACACCTCTCTGGTCAATAACCAATAGCGGGACCTGGATGCCCATATTGGCTCCTACATATTCTACGAAGATCTTTATCATTCAGACCGCATAACAACATACGTTGTTCGCTTTGTCATCGGTATGTTACTTGCCCGAGATTTGATCGTCGGTATCTCAATACCTAGTTCAATCTCGTTACCGGCAAGTCTATTTACTTGTTCCGTAATACATCATCCCGCAACTAACTCATTAGTTGCAATGCTTGCAAGGCTTATAGTGATGTGCATTACCGAGTGGGCCCAGAGATACCTCTCCGACAATCGGAGTGACAAATCCTAATCTCGAAATACGCCAACCCAACAAGTACCTTTGGAGACACCTGTAGAGCACCTTTATAATCACCCAGTTACGTTGTGACGTTTGGTAGCACACAAAGTGTTCCTCCGGTAAACGGAGTTGCATAATCTCATAGTCATAGGAACATGTATAAGTCATGAAGAAAGCAATAGCAACAAACTAAACGATCAAGTGCTAAGCTAACGGAATGCGTCAAGTCAATCACATCATTCTCCTAATGATGTGATCCCGTTAATCAAATGACAACTCATGTCTATGGTTAGGAAAATAACCATTTGATCAACGAGCTAGTCAAGTAGAGGCATACTAGTGACACTCTGTTTGTCTATGTATTCACACATGTATTATGTTTCCGGTTAATACAATTCTAGCATTAATAATAAACATTTATCATGAAATAAGAAAATGAATAATAACTTTATTATTGCCTCTAGGGCATATTTCCTTCACTAGTATGATGCTTCAACTGCCTTGCCAACTGTTGATCTTCGCATATGAATCATACTGCCGAGTGGTTGCCTGCCATTCGAGTGGATGGTACGTCGATACGTCCGAGTGGATAGTAAGTATGAATGAGATTTATCTAGACCCACCTCATGTGTGGACCCATGCTTTGTGATATTTTGACCCTTCGTGGGCCTACCTGTTGTGTGTGTCCCCAACACCGACAACTTTCATTATGATCACAGGGGGCACATTATCTGCTTCTGTGGTGGAAGTCGAGGTCGCCAAGATAGCCTCGGTACAGATCTTATGGAAGTGGGAAGCGGTGCCGCATGGGGACAATACTTTCTTGGTTCCTTTCCCATCAGTGGACATTTTGCGGTGTGTGGCGGCTTTTGAGTACAATGTTAAATCACATGATGTGAAGATTGCTTCTAGTGAGTGAAAAGTCGAGGAGGTTCCATCGCTCCTCCCTCTGCAACCTGTTTGGGTACATGTCACTTGTGTTCCACCACCCGTCTGCCACTTTCTTGGTTTGTGGGCGATGGGATCAATTATCGGCGCCACTCAGGACGTTGACCTGGTAGGCTTGCGACGACACGGTATTGTGCGGATCCAGGTGGCTGTTCACTCCATGCATTGCTAAAGAGATTTGGTGCCATGCATGGCCTATAAGATTGGATGAAAATGTAGCAATCTAATGTGCCCAATGATATACATCACCAAATCAATCTTATATATGTACTCCCTTCATAAACTAATGTAAGAGCGTTTAGATTACTAAAATAGTGATCTAAACGCTTTTACATTAGTTTACATAGGAAGTATATTTTTAAAGCATTGCCGATCTCATCGAAGACAACCATGTAGTGGAGATGCCTCATGCATGAGACTTGTTGAATCTATCTACGGTACGTCTGCTCGGCCGACCGACAAAGCAACCGTGTAGTGGAGATGCACGTGGACTCTATCTACGGTACGTCCACCCGTCCGACTGACGAAGCCAGTCGGCCAGCGAGTCGACATAAGCAAGTTGGCTTGATTCCTATGTGATCCAGTTATACATAAAGCTAACTTGATTAAAAAAAACTAACTCGGTCACTGACCATTCACAAACACATCTACACAGCTGGTTAATTGATTCTGACCGCCCAATTTTTTTCTTTCTTTTCTAAAAAATTCTAAGGCTGGTGACCGGCCAGTTTTTTTTTTATAACATGAAACATGGAAGTATAATTTTTTTTAGCATCAGTACAAACACAAGCGCTCATATACACGCGCATACACTCATCCTCTATGAACGCACACACGCACACCCTACCCCTATGAGCGCCTCCGAGAGACTGAGCCGGCGTATCATCTTGAGATTTACGAAGTCACCGTAGGCGTCTCGTCGTCGACGGGAACGTCTCCTCCCACTGAAAGCGCATCGCCGAAAATTATGAAATAAATCCAGGAATAATGCGAGTAGCAGGATTTGAACCCTGATGGGTTAGAGATGCCACTGTCCACCTAACCAACTCAACCACAGATTGATTCGCACATACAAGTATAATTGATTGGTAGCGTGGGCAGTTTTTTCTAAGTCGAAGGCTGGTGACCGGCCAGGTTTTTTTTGACAAAATGAAACGTGAAAGTTTCTTTTGGGGGAAACGTGAAAGGCTCATTGAATGGCAACGTGAAATGCTTTTTTTCCTGGAGATAAGATAACCCCTGAACGCTTTGAATATTAACGTGAAAGGTTGACTTGTATACATACATCGGGTTAGTAAATCTCAACTTTCATAACACGGACCCACTGTATAATAGATGGAAATAGATATAGACGTCATACATATCCTTTTTTTGGACTTGTACACCCATCTTCGATAGTAAATCTCAGCCTTTATAACCTGAACCCACCAATAATAGATGGTCGGATATTTTTAACAGAAACACTAACGCTCACATGTATGGGCGTTCTCCAACTCGCCTACATGTCTGGATCGTCGTTCACTGTTTTTTGCATAAATCTTGACCCGAAAAGGTAGATTTGGTGTGCCACGTAGGACGGGGCTGGTGTGTGGGCGTTGAAGAGTTTGCCCACCACGCTGTTTGCCAGCTTCGCTGTGTGGGCGAACTAGTTTCGCCAACACAGCCACCACCTGGTTCATGCGCGTGTGGGCGAATTGCTTTTTGCCTACACGACACTCCTACGTCATGGATGGCAATTGCAGTTACGCGAACGTGTTAACTAGATAAACACACATGGCAACTGTGATTCTTTGCTAGACGGCAACTGCAATTGCGCGTACGTAGCAACCAGATAAACACACATGGCAACTGTGATTAACAATAAATGGCAACTATGGTTAGACCACACGTGGCAACTAGGTAAACACACATGGCAACTACTGTTTGACTATATGTGGCAAGTAGTTAATCACACACGGCAACTATGGTTTGATTACACGCGGCAACTACCAGAAATTAGACATGGCAACTATATATAGTTAACCAAAACAGATAGAGTTACCATGCTTTTACAACTACACTTGCCATCCTGGATAACTACATCGCCAACCAGGATGAATTAAAAAAAAAATAAAAACAAAAAAAAAAAAAAAAAAAAAAAAAAAAAAAAAAAAAAAAAAAAAAAAAAAAAGAAAAAAAAAAAAATAAAAAAAAAAAAAAAATTAAAAAAAAAAAAAAAAAAAAAAAAAAAAAAAAAAAAAAAAAAAAAAAAAAAAAAAAAAAAAGAAAAAAAAAAAAAAAAAAAAAAAAAAAAAAAAAAAAAAAAAAAAAAAAAAAAAAAAAAAAAAAAAAAAAAAAAAAAAAAAAAAAAAAAAAAAAAAAAAAAAAAAAAAAAAAAAAAAATAAAGAAAAAAAAAAAAAAAAAAAGAAAAAAAAAAAAAAAAAAAAAGAAAAAAAAAAAAAAAAAAAAAAAAAAAAAAAAAAAAAAAAAAAATAAAAAAAAAAAATAAAAAAAAATAAAAAAAAAAAAAAAAAAAAAAAAAAAAAAGAAAATAAAAAAAAAAAAAAAAAAAAAAAAAAAAAAAAAAAAAAAAAAAGAAGAAAAGCACCACCGAGGAGCGCCGACGCGGCCGCGGTGAAGGCGGGGTCGTCGTCTTATGCGACAGCAACGACGACGACGACGCGCCGCCGCCAGTCCGCCATGGCGACGCCGGGCAGGGGTCCAGCAGGGGCGCCCGCGTCAAGGAGGAGAAGGCCGACGACGACGATGGCGGCGACGACTTCAGCCCCTTTCTTTTTAAGATTAGGTTAATGTAATGAAAATGCGCAAAATTCGCCGAAATTTGCCATGTTTGGCCGAAATTTAACTAGTTTTTATCATAACTTCGCCGAACGGTCCTTCTTGTTGTCCTCAATCCCCAAAGGACTAATGGAAACTCGTCGACCCATGCACCTGCTGCGTGCTTGAGATCGCGCATCAATCGAGGTTTCAATCCATTGAGAATTAGGCCGTTTGCTCTTTCCGCTTGTCCATTCGACTGGGGGTGAGCGACTGAAGCATAGTCGACTCGTGTGCCCTGAGAGGCGCAAAAGGCCCTGAATTTGTCGGAATCGAAGTTTGACCCATTGTTAGTGATGATGCTGTGCGGAAATCCACATCTGAATATCAACTCTCTGATGAAACTGATAGCAGTGCAAGCATCAAGATTCTTGATAGGTGTCGGTGTCAAAACCGGCGGATCTCGGGTAGGGGGTCCCGAACTGTGCGTCTAGGCCAGATGGTAACAGGAGGCAAGGGACACGAAGTTTTACCCAGGTTCGGGCCCTCTCCATGGAGGTAAAACCCTACGTCCTGCTTGATTAATATTGATGATATGAGTAGTACAAGAGTAGATCTACCACGAGATCAGAGAGGCTAAACCCTAGAAGCTAGCCTATGGTATGATTGTTGATGTGTATGTTGTCCTACGGACTAAAACCCTCCGGTTTATATAGACACCGGAGAGGGTTAGGGTTACATAGACTCGGTTACAATGGTAGGAGATATGAATATCTGTATCGCCAAGCTTGCCTTACACGCCAAGGAAAGTCCCTTCCGGACACGGGACGAAGTCTTCAATCTTGTGTCTTCATAATCCAGGAGTCCGGCTGAAGGTATAGTCCGGCCATCCGAACACCCCCTAATCCAGGACTCCCTCAATAGGCTTAGCTTCAATCCATTTGGTGAACTTGTCAACTGCTACTAGCACATGAGTGAAGTCGCTCCTGCCCGTTCTCAGTGGTCCAACCATGTCCAGCCCCCAAACAGCGAAGGGCCAGACGAGTGGAATGGTTTTCAGGGCTGACGCGGGCTTGTGCGATATATTGGAGTAATACTGACATCCTTCACATTTGTCGACTATCTCTTTTGCCATTTCATTGGCCCTTGGCTAGTAGAATCCCGCTCGGTATGCTTTAGCCACAATGGTCCGATAGGACACATGATGACCACAGGTCCCCGAGTGGATATCATCAAGGATCATCTGACCTTCTTCTAGTGTTACACACTTCTGACTGACTCCAGTCGCGCTTTTTCTATACAACTGTCCCTTTATGACTGTAAAGGCCTTGGATCGACGGACGACCTGTCGAGCCTCTTCTTCGTCCTCTGGGAGTTCTTTCCTTAGGATGTACACGATGTACGGTATTGTCCAGTCGGGAGTGATGACCAAGACTTCCATGATCAGGTCGACCACAACTGGAACTTCAACTACAGTGGGATCCGTGGCGCTTTTGGGCTGCGGGGCCTCTTCAGTGAAGGGATCCTCCTGAACTGATGGTGTATGGATGTGTTCCAAAAACACATTGCTAGGAATGGCTTCTCTTTTGGAACCTATTTTTGCCAAATCATCAGCTGCTTGATTTTTCAGTCAGGGTATGTGATGAAGCTCTAACCCCTCGAATTTCTTCTCCAGCTTTCTCACTTCATTGCAATAACCAGTCATGGCTGGACTTCTGACGTCCCACTCCTTCATCACCTGATTAACCACCAAATCTGAGTCGCCATAGACCATGAGGCGACGGACGCCGAGTGAAATGGCCATGCACAACCCATATAAAAGTGCTTCATATTCTGCCTCGTTATTGGAGGAATCAAAGTGGATTTGAAGAACATATTTGAGCTTATCTCCTCGGGGGGAGACCAACACCACCCCGGCACCGGAACCATTCAGCATTTTTGAACCGTCGAAGAACATGGTCCAATGCTCCGAGTGAACCTGAGTTGGTAATTGCTGTTCAATCCACTCGGCGACGAAATCTGCTATTGCCTGGGACTTGATAGTTTTCTTTGCCTCAAACTTGATATCTAGAGGAAGGAGTTCAATCACCCATTTTGCCACTCGACCAGTTGCATCTCTGTTATGCAGGATCTCTGACAATGGAGTGTCACTGACGACTGTAATGGAATGATCAGAGAAGTAGTGAGCAACTTTCTTTGTGGTCATATAAATCCCATATACAAGCTTCTGATAATGAGAATACCTTTGCTTCGACGGGGTCAAAACTTCAGAAATATAATATACTGGGCGATGAACTTTGAAGGCTTTTCCTTCTTCTTCCCGCTCGACCGTAAGTACCGTACTGACGACTTGTCCCGTGGCTGCGATGTAAAGCAGCAAAGGCTCCTTGCTGATTGGGGCAGCAAGCACCGGCTGGGTGGAGAGCAGAGCTTTGAGCTCTGCAAACGCTGTATCAGCTTCGGGAGTCCACTCGAACTTGTCGGACTTCTTCATCAATCGGTAAAGAGGTAATGCCTTTTCACCGAGATGAGATATGAATCGACTTAAAGCGGCCAAGCAACCAGTAAGCTTCTGGACGTCGTGCACTCGCACAGGACTTTTCATTCGGAGTATAGTACCGACTTTTTCTGGATTGGCGTCAATTCCCTGTTCGGAAACGAGAAAACCGAGTAATTTTCCGCCAGGAACTCCGAATGTGCACTTTGATGGATTAAGCTTGATGTCATACCTCCTGAGGTTGGCAAAGGTTTCAGCAAGGTCAGTCAGCAGGTCGGAACCCTTCCGTGACTTGACCACAATATCATCCATGTATGCTTCCACATTCCGACTGATTTGAGTGAGCAAACACTTCTGAATCATCCTCATGAACGTGGCTCCGGCATTCTTGAGGCCGAATGGCATGGTAACATAACAGAAGCACCTGAATGGAGTGATGAAAGCTGTTTTGATCTCGTCAGGCCCATACAGACGGATCTGATGGTACCCGGAATAGGCGTCTAAAAAAGACAGTCGCTCACATCCCGCAGTTGAGTCGACTATCTGGTCGATGCAGGGGAGAGGAAAATGATCTTTCGGGCAGGCCCGATTGATATGTTTAAAGTCAATGCACATGCGAAGTGACTTGTCCTTCTTGGGGACCATGACAACGTTGGCGAGCCACTCGGAGTGGTAGATCTCTCGGATGAACTCCGCTGCTAAGAGTCGAGCCACCTCCTCGCCAATAGCCTTTCTCTTCTGGACGGCGGACCGTCGGAGATGTTCTTTGACAGGTTTTATTTTTGAGTCGACTCGTAGGCGATGCTCAGCCAGCTCCCTGGGAACACCTGGCATGTCAGAAGGCTTCCATGCGAAAATGTCCCAGTTCTCACGGAGGAACTGGATGAGCGCTTCTTCCTATTTGGAGTCGAGTGTTGTTGAGATATGAGTTGGAGCAGCGCTGGGATCGGTCGGGTGGATGTGAGCTGTCTTCGTTTCGCCAGACGACTGAAAAGCTGATTCTGTAGCGGGCTTCTTGGCTCGCAACAAATCACTCGGGTCTGCAGTCTTCTGGTATTCCTGCAGCTCCACCACTGCCATCTGAGCGTCAGCAATCTTTGAACCTTTCTGAAAAAATTCTTCTGCTTTCTTCTGATTGCCCGTAACAGTGATCACACCTTTGGGGCCAGGCATCTTCAATTTGAGATACACATAACATGGTCGGGCCATGAAGCGTGCATAAGCCGGCCTACCCAAAATAGCATGATAGGCACTCTGGAAGTCTACAACTTCAAACATCAACTTTTCTTTGCGGTAATTCTTGGAATCACCGAAAACCACATTAAGAGCAATCTGGCCGAGTGATTCAGCCTTCTTCCCAGGAATGACTCCATGGAAACTCATGTTGCTGGTACTGAGTCTGGACATCGGAATGCCCATCCCTTTCAACGTCTCAGCATATAGTATGTTCAAACCACTGCCACCATCCATCAAGACTTTGGTCAGTTGAGTGCCTTCAACAACTGGGTTGACCACCAAAGCTTGCCTCCCTGGGGTGGGAATGTGTGTTAGGTGATCGGACCGGTCGAATGTGATGGCAGTCTGAGACCACTTCAGATAACTGGGTGTCGCTGGGGCAACCATATTCACCTCTCGGTTGATAACTTTCAGTCGACTTTTGCTTTCAACATCAGAAAAAATCATCAGGGTGGAATTGACCTGGGGGTATCCATCGTCACTATCTTCCTTGTCCTCAACTTTGTCCGACTCCTTTTCCTTATCTTTGGGCTGCTTGCCCTGGAACTGCTGGATCAAGAGTCGACACTTTCGAGTGGTATGTTTCGGGTAAATGAAATTACCCTCTTCATCTTTCTTGGTGTGGATGTGACATGGCAAATCCAACACATCATTTCCATCTTGGTCTTTAACTTTCTTGGGGTTCCAAGGTCCTTTGGGTTTCCCCTTAAACTTTCCTTGAGTTACAGCCAAGGCTTCCCCAGGAGCAGCCGGCTCGGCTTTCCGCTTCTGTTTCCGATTGGAATGTCCTCCGGTTTCTTGAGCGACTGAGTTGAGCTTGCCACTCTTGAGTCGATCCTCATCTTCACCATTAGCGTACTTGGTGGCGATTTCCATCATCCCATTTAGAGACATATCTCCGGTTCGACCGAATTTCAGATTTAGTTCCCTGTACTTGACGCCTTCTTTGAAGGCACAGATTACTTGGTGGTCAGGCACATTCTCTACCGTGTGATGTAACGTGATCCATCTCTGGATGTAATCCCTCAAAGTTTCATTCGGCTTCTGCACGCAAGACCGCAATTCCGTCAGCCCTGCCGGTCGCTTGCATGTTCCTTCAAATGTGGTGACAAACACTCGGGCGAGATCTTCCCAAGTGTAAATGCTGCTGGGTGCTAACTGGTTCAGCCACGCTCTGGCCGAGCACTCCAACATGAGAGGAAGGTGCTTCATGGCCACTTCATCACTGCCGCTGCCAATCTGGACGGCCACTCGGTAGTCTTCAAGCCAAGTATCGGGCTTGGACTCACCAGTGAACTTACTGACTTCAGTCGCCAACCTGAAGTCGGGAGGAATCACTGCGACCCTGATGGCTCTACTAAAGCACTCTGGCCCCGAAACATGTACTCTGTTGCTGGCAGGTGCATCTCTGTCGTGACCTTCTTGGTGAGCTCTGTTCCTGTCGACCAAACCTTGAATGAGAATAGATCTCGCATCAAAGTCTGGCTCCCTGGGGTCGACTGGAATCCTTCGCCCAACACTATGAGGGCGCATGTCATCCTACTGTCGAGGCGCATACGACCCGCTCCTCGGGGGAGGGGTGGGCACTCGACGTCGATCGTCACGATCGAATCGGTGATCATATTGCTCACAGTTCCCGTACTAATTCCGCCGGTCCCCACGTCCCTCACGCCTCGGGGGCGATCTTGGGCTATGAGCTGATTGGACTGTGTCTGCGGCAGTGGATCTGCTATGAATCCTGTTCCGCGACTGAGAAACAGCGGAATTCTGGTCTCCTGCTGCCCGAAGTAACGCTCTGATTTGCAGCAAGCCTCTGCCAGCCTCCGACTGGGAAGGCTGAATCGACTCTGCTATACGGGCTGCAGCTGCTAAATTCTGAATCGGAGTTCGATATACCTGCGGGGGCGGAAAGAGCTCATGTCGACTGGATTCTGGAACCCGTTGTCGTGCACGCTCGTCGAGTGCTCGCTGGAGGTTCTCCAGTCGAGCGCGCTCGGCCAAGTTTGCCAGGCGCGCGTCCTCCAAGGCACGAGCCTCGGGGGTTTCTCCAACGATAGGAGTGTGCAGTGCATCCATGTTCCAGCGACGAAGTTCTTCTCTCTGCAGCGACGTGAGAGGCTCGGGGAGATATTCCTCATGAGGACGCGACGGGTCGCCTCCACCTGCGCCTCCGTCGGTGCGGGGAAAACCGGGAGGACTGGGCAGTCCATCGACCATCAGAACCTCCGCCGCCGGATCACTGCTGTCGCACTCGGATGCGGTCTCTGCGGAGCCAGTCGACAGATCGAACAGGCTGTAGAGGGATTCGTCGGGCTCGATCGCCGCGACTTGAGGGGTGGCTGACTGGCGTACCACCGCGTGTCTCACCCACCGCTGAAGTCTCGACCGACCGGAGCGCTTGCGCCGGCGGGAAACAGGGAGGGAGGACAACACAGGAGCCGACCGGTAGGGGGTCGACGGTTGCCGCAAGAGAACGCCGCGGACGCATGTGCTAAAGTGCGTTGCCCCGCGGACGAGGAGTGCGTCCACGTCGAGCGGAGCCTCCTGAAGCCAAGCGGAGTCGTCGGCGATGAACGTGAGCGCGCCGAGATGGATCTCGCGGCCCTCCACCAAAACTCCGCCAGAAACCATGATGATTTGGATCGGAAAAGATCGCAACTCCTCCAACAAATCGCTAAAACACCAGCCCCACGGTGGGCGCCAACTGTCGTGGTTCTAAGTCTGACAGTAATGTAGGGGGGTAGGTATGGAGAGGCAAGATCTTAGCTATGGAGAAGTTGTAAGCACGCGAGATTTACGAGTTCAGGCCCTTCTCGGAGGAAGTAATAGCCCTACGTTTCGGAGCCCGGAGGCGGTCGACTGGATTATGCGTGTATGAATTACAGGGGTGCGAACCCTTTACACTGAGGAGGGGTTGGCTTATATAGAGTTCGCCGGACCCCTCCGGTCCTCAGTTATGCAGGGTTTTAAATACATTAAGGTCAGGCGTTACTGGTAACGCCCCTAATAAAGTGCTATGATGACCATAAAAGCTACTTAACGACCGACCGTTAGCGTGCGGAGCACCTTTAGGTCTCCTGGCCGTCGAGTGGTTTGGTCTTGGTAGAGTGATTGCTTCTTGGTCGAGTGTATTCAAGTCGATTGAAAGGCGATTTCTTCTAGAGATGTTCTTGGATAGGGCAGTTGGGACAGGTCCATGACCCTACCCTAGGTACATAGCTTCATCAGTTGCCGCACCGCATGAGGTGGGATGCGACCCATGCCCCCGCCGTCTCCTCGGCTTAGCCGACCACCCCTCCTCTGCATTCCTTCTTGTCTCACCGCTGTCGGACAAGAAGGAGTGGACTGGTCGTTGCTGGCGGTGACGCGGAAGGAACGGACTGTCCTCTGTCGAGGAGCGAGGAGCGCCCATCGTAGTCTCTCCCATCTGATACTTCTTTTCACCAGGAGGGGCACAACTGGCCACTCAAGCCGCCATTGCGGGTTCCTCTCTCTCTCTCTCACATGGTCTTGCCTTTCCTTGCAGGTCAACCCCGTCGTGCAGCCATGGACGTGATCTCCGACCATCCCTCATCATAGCTTGCAGTCCAGGTAGATGCCAAATTCAAGTTCCAGGAGGCATTTTTGTGCTGCAACTGCAGGTTCGTGTTCTTGGGGAAAATCTTTGTTTGTTTCTTATATGGTGATGTCGGTGAGTTGATTCTGCCAGATTTGTGCCTTTTCATCTTGATCTGTTTAGCATTGGAACCCTTGAAGCATTTGAATGGAGCACATATAGGCATGCTCTGGTTCATCTTAGATGAATGTGAAGCTCTAGCATCCTTCACAATGTTGAAGTGTGATTTCGTAGCATTAGGCTTGCAATTTAAGAGATCTCCCAATACATTTTTTTTCTGGATTTTGGGGGTGTGTACAGTGTAGAATCTAATCTATTATATATATATAAAGTATTTGACGGGTTAACCAGAAAAAAAAGAAATAGCATAGAAAATATCATATTAATTAGAAATACCCGACCATCTAAAAAAGAGAAATAGCATAGAAAATCCCATATTAATTAAAAATAGAAGTCGATAACTGCCACACGTGTGGTATATTCGACATGCGTCCACACATCGTGTGTGGTGTGAGCAGGAGGCAACCCACACGGGCTGTATGTGGGCAGACATTAGAATTGCCCACACGTGTGAGCGCGGCTACTTCGTGTCACACGCCCCACAAGTATTACTCATCTCCACCTCACGTGTGTGGCACGAAGCAAAAATGCCCACACGTCCTGGCGCAGCTACGTTAGATACCTCACAGGATGACAATTTAGTTGCCATCCTGGTTGGCAGATGTAGTTATCCAGGATGGCAAGTGTAGTTGTAAAAGCATGGTAACTCTATCTGTTTTGGTTAACTATATATAGTTGCCATGTCTAATTTCTGGTAGTTGCCGCGTGTAATCAAACCATAGTTGCCGTGTGTGATTAACTACTTGCCACATATAGTCAAACAGTAGTTGCCATGTGTGTTTACCTAGTTGCCACGTGTGGTCTAACCATAGTTGCCATTTATTGTTAATCACAGTTGCCATGTGTGTTTATCTGGTTGCTACGTACGCGCAATTGCAGTTGCCGTCTAGCAAAGAATCACAGTTGCCATGTGTGTTTATCTAGTTAACACGTTCGCGTAATTGCAATTGCCATCCATGACGTAGGAGTGTCGTGTAGGCAAAAAGCAATTCGCCCACACGCGCATGAACCAGGTGGTGGCTGTGTTGGCGAAACTAGTTCGCCCACACAGCGAAGCTGGCAAACAGCGTGGTGGGCAAACTCTTCAACGCCCACACACCAGCCCCGTCCTACGTGGCACACCAAATCTACCTTTTCGGGTCAAGATTTATGCAAAAAACAGTGAACGACGATCCAGACATGTAGGCGAGTTGGAGAACGCCCATACATGTGAGCGTTAGTGTTTCTGTTAAAAATATCCGACCATCTATTATTGGTGGGTTCAGGTTATAAAGGCTGAGATTTACTATCGAAGATGGGTGTACAAGTCCAAAAAAAGGATATGTATGACGTCTATATCTATTTCCATCTATTATACAGTGGGTCCGTGTTATGAAAGTTGAGATTTACTAACCCGATGTATGTATACAAGTCAACCTTTCACGTTAATATTCAAAGCGTTCAGGGGTTATCTTATCTCCAGGAAAAAAAGCATTTCACGTTGCCATTCAATGAGCCTTTCACGTTTCCCCCAAAAGAAACTTTCACGTTTCATTTTGTCAAAAAAAACCTGGCCGGTCACCAGCCTTCGACTTAGAAAAAACTGCCCACGCTACCAATCAATTATACTTGTATGTGCGAATCAATCTGTGGTTGAGTTGGTTAGGTGGACAGTGGCATCTCTAACCCATCAGGGTTCAAATCCTGCTACTCGCATTATTCCTGGATTTATTTCATAATTTTCGGCGATGCGCTTTCAGTGGGAGGAGACATTCCCGTCGACGACGAGACGCCTACGGTGACTTCGTAAATCTCAAGATGATACGCCGGCTCAGTCTTTCGGAGGTGATCATAGGGGTAGGGTGTGCGTGTGTGCGTTCATAGGGATGAGTGTATGCGCGTGTATATGAGCGCTTGTGTTTGTACTGATGCTAAAAAAAATTATACTTCCATGTTTCATGTTATCAAAAAAAAAACTGGCCGGTCACCAGCCTTAGAATTTTTTAGAAAAGAAAGAAAAAAATTGGGCGGTCAGAATCAATTAACCAGCTGTGTAGATGTGTTTGTGAATGGTCAGTGACCGAGTTAGTTTTTTTTAATCAAGTTAGCTTTATGTATAACTGGATCACATAGGAATCAAGCCAACTTTTATGTCGACTCGCTGGCCGACTGGCTTCGTCAGTCGGACGGGTGGACGTACCGTAGATAGAGTCCACGTGCATCTCCACTACACGGTTGCTTTGTCGGTCGGCCGAGCAGACGTACCGTAGATAGATTCAACAAGTCTCATGCATGAGGCATCTCCACTACATGGTTGTCTTCGATGAGATCGGCAATGCTTTAAAAATATACTTCCTATGTAAACTAATGTAAAAGCGTTTAGATCACTATTTTAGTAATCTAAACGCTCTTACATTAGTTTATGAAGGGAGTACATATATAAGATTGATTTGGTGATGTATATCATTGGGCACATTAGATTGCTACATTTTCATCCAATCTTATAGGCCATGCATGGCACCAAATCTCTTTAGCAATGCATGGAGTGAACAGCCACCTGGATCCGCACAATACCGTGTCGTCGCAAGCCTACCAGGTCAACGTCCTGAGTGGCGCCGATAATTGATCCCATCGCCCACAAACCAAGAAAGTGGCAGACGGGTGGTGGAACACAAGTGACATGTACCCAAACAGGTTGCAGAGGGAGGAGCGATGGAACCTCCTCGACTTTTCACTCACTAGAAGCAATCTTCACATCATGTGATTTAACATTGTACTCAAAAGCCGCCACACACCGCAAAATGTCCACTGATGGGAAAGGAACCAAGAAAGTATTGTCCCCATGCGGCACCGCTTCCCACTTCCATAAGATCTGTACCGAGGCTATCTTGGCAACCTCGACTTCCACCACAGAAGCAGATAAATTGCCCCCTGTGATCATAATGAAAGTTGTCGGTGTTGGGGACACACACAACAGGTAGGCCCACGAAGGGTCAAAATATCACAAAGCATGGGTCCACACATGAGGTGGGTCTAGATAAATCTCATTCATACTTACTATCCACTCGGACGTATCGACGTACCATCCACTCGAATGGCAGGCAACCACTCGGCAGTATGATTCATATGCGAAGATCAACAGTTGGCAAGGCAGTTGAAGCATCATACTAGTGAAGGAAATATGCCCTAGAGGCAATAATAAAGTTATTATTCATTTTCTTATTTCATGATAAATGTTTATTATTAATGCTAGAATTGTATTAACCGGAAACATAATACATGTGTGAATACATAGACAAACAGAGTGTCACTAGTATGCCTCTACTTGACTAGCTCGTTGATCAAAAATGGTTAAGTTTCCTAACCATATACGTGAGTTGTCATTTGATTAACGGGATCACATCATTAGGAGAATGATGTGATTGACTTGACGCATTCCGTTATCTTAGCACTTGATCGTTTAGTTTGTTGCTATTGCTTTCTTCATGACTTATACATGTTCCTATGACTATGAGATTATGTAACTCCCGTTTACCGGAGAACACTTTGTGTGCCACCAAACGTCACAACGTAACTGGGTGATTATGAAGGTGCTCTACAGGTGTCTCCAAAGGTACTTGTTGGGTTGGCGTATTTCGAGATTAGGATTTGTCACTCCGATTGTCGGAGAGGTATCTCTGGGCCCACTTCGTAATGCACATCACTATAAGCCTTGCAAGCATTGCAACTAATGAGTTAGTTGCGGGATGATGTATTACGGAACGAGTAAAGAGACTTGCCGGTAACGAGATTGAACTAGGTATTGAGATACCGGCGATCGAATCTTGGGCAAGTAACATACCGATGACAAAGGGAACAACATATGTTGTTATGCGGTCTGACCGATAAAGATCTTCGTAGAATATGTAGGAGCCAATATGGGCATCCAGGTCCCGCTATTGGTTATTGACCAGAGAGGTGTCTCGGTCATGTCTACATAGTTCTCGAACCCGTAGGGTCCGCACGCTTAACGTTCGTTGACGATATAGTACTATATGAGTTATGTATGTTGATGACCGAATGTTGTTCGGAGTCCGGGATAAGATCACGGACATGACGAGGAACTCCGGAATGGTCCGGAGGTAAAGTTTGATATATGGGATAGTAGTGTTTGATCTCCGGAAGGGTTCCGGGATTCACCGGAAGGGGTTCCGGATGTTTCCCGAAATGTTTGGGCACGAGAACACTTTATCTGGGCCAAAGGGGAAAGCCCACGAGGCTTTTGGAAAGTGCAAAAGGAAGTTTTGCGGAGATCAAAGGCTAGACGCCAGGAACCCTGGCGTCTAGGGGGTAGACGCCGGGAACCCTGGCGTCTAGCCCTGGAGTTCGAGAAGGACTCTTGCCTTTCGGGTGAAACCGACTTTGAGGAGGCTTTTACTCCAAGTTTCGACCCCAGGGCTCAACATATAAATAGAGGGGTAGGGCTAGCACCAAAGACAGATCAAGAAACACCAAGCCTTGTGCCGGCAACCCCGTCCCCTCTAGTTTATCCTCCGTCATAGTTTTCGTAGTGCTTAGGTGAAGCCGTGCGGAGATTGTTCTTCACCAACACCGTCACCACGCCGTCGTGCTGCCGGAACTCATCTACTACTTCGTTCCTGTTGCTGGATCGAGAAGGCGAGGACGTCACCGAGCCGAACGTGTGCAGAACTCGGAGGTGCCGTGCTTTCGGTACTTGGATCGGTCGAACGTGAAGACGTACGACTACATCAACCGCGTTGATATAATGATTCCGCGAACGGTCTACGAGGGTACGTAGACAACACTCTCCCCTCTTGTTGCTATGCATCACCATGATCTTGCGTGTGCGTAGGAAATTTTTTGAAATTACTACGTTTCCCAACAACTAGTAGTAGGCTAACATTATGGCATTCGTGCTCCATCTTGTAACATAAGAGGTGAGGGGGGTGGCGCACTCTATATAAGCCACCCCCGCCACTAGACTTGGGGGCAGGCCCTCATTCTTCTCCTCTAACTCTCATCTCTCTCACCACTAGTCTCAGGACTTAGCTTAGGCATTGGGATCCATTCTCCTCTCTCTCGCATATTGTAATCTCCGGATACATACTCAGATAAAAGAAAGTCTCTCCAGAACACGAGACATAGAGTTGTTATCTCCACCGCGGGAGGCCCGCACTCGCTAAAACCACCGTGTCATCCATATACATCTTGATAGATCATGCTCCTTTACCTTATTCCTTGTTATTGACGGAATCGTTCCCACGACAGTTGACACCCATCGTGGGGCATTGCGTCTATTGAGCCATGATGCAAATGATTTTTTCTTGAGTCTTCGGCAGCGGATCAATGACCATCGCCAGAGAAATCGGCCGCTGGATGTCTAGCCATTGCGCCATTCGAACAAACAAAAAGGATCAGGGAAGTATCCATTCGATCTTAATCTTTTTACAATAAATCATCTAACAATGAGTTTGTCTTTTGCTCATGTAGGATCAGACACACCCATGCATGAGCGATCATAAAGCAGACAAGAAGAGAAAAGGACAAGTCGTTCCCCATATTTCTTACCTTCTCACAGGTTCAACATCAATGACAACCATCAAAAACGACCACCGGCGAGCGGTCCGTCCCGTCGTCTCCGGCCTCGTCTACGACGCCGTCGGCAGGCTCGTACAAACGCCTTCCAGCGCGGTCCGCCGCGTTGTCTCCGGCCTCGTCTACGACGCCGTCGGCGAGCTCGTACAAACGCCATCCTGCGCGGTCCGCATCGTCTCCTGCCTCGTCTACGACGCTGTCGGCAAGCTCGTACAAACGCCCTCCGGCGCGGTCCGCCGCGTCGTCTCCGGCCTCGTCTACGAACGCCCCTACACACGGCCACCTCCTCTGGTCGGCGTCAAACGCTCGGCGGCTGGGCTTGCGTTTGGCACGCATGCATGCAGACTCCTCTAATCGCATATCCCACTTGCATGCACGTTACAGAAGGAGACGAAAGGAAATTACTTTGATTGACAAATCAATGACAATTAGTGCGCGGCCAACAGAAGAAAACTGTCATTGCATGCAGCAGGCGTTGGCGTTAACTCAAAAAGTGCCCGTGCTTTGCAACGGCAGAAAAATTTATCACATGTGTTCTTTAATTTTCCCCTAAAAATAAATATATTTCCATGACTATATCACAAAAATGTCAATGATAGACCGAGTAAAATTATTTTGAAATCTGAACTGCTTACAAGAATGTCAATATAGTGCGAGGGATAGTTGGGGCGTCATAAACTTATCATGACTAGTAGAATGCCCGTGCGTTACTACGGGCTACAATGCATACATATGGATATTAACCTGCACAACTCAATAGGTATATACTTCCTATACAGCTGAACATGCCCTGCACAACTCCCTGCTGTGCTCTGGAGGGAGTCATAGAAAAATAAAAACATGTCCATGAATTCGTTCATGGAGTTGGATAGTCAAAGATACATAATGAACCAAAAAGAATTAGTAGCAAATCATGACTAATGCAGATGGCAAAGCTATTGGGAACGGTTCATCACATGGACAAACATCAATACAACATGGAGAGAGATAAATTTTCACAATGAATCTCTGTGTTAATTGTATAGACATCATCAATTATAATGGACGGGACAATTTATGTGATTTAATCCTTGCAAGTAAAGGTTTATGCAGTATATAGATTTTCTATGACTGCCTCTTGCATGTTCGATTTTAAATGCAAAAGATAGGTAGCCTGAATGTACCAAATATTCGTTAGAGATTTATTCCCTCTGTATTGAAGACAACTATAGGAGTTCTATTATATTAAAATATATTTGCAAGTGGCAATAGGATAAACTTAATTGACACAAATACTATACGCTAACTTGGAAACGAGCCTAACTTACATACTTACTCCCTCCGTTTTTTTAGTTTGCATATAAGATTTGGTCAAAGTCAAAATTTGTAAAGTTTGACTAAGTTTGTTGAAAAAAAATCAATATCTACAATACTAAAGCTATATGGTATGAAAATTAATTCATGATGCATCTAACAATATTGATTTCATATTGTGAATCTTGATTTTTTTTCTATAAACTTAGTCAAAGTTGATAAAGTTTGACTTTGACCAAATCTTATATGCAGACTCGCAACGGTAAGGAACGATCCAATGGATCAACTTGTGTGTTTCTTGCCTCTGCTATATAAAGGAGCCAAGGGGGAGGGGGGGCGCCGGCCAAGGAGGAGGGCGCAGGAGGAGTCCTACTCCTTGGGAGTAGGACTCCCCCCCAATCCTAGTTGGACTAGGATTCCGAGGGGGAAAGAGAGAGAAGGGGGGCCGGCCACCTCTCCTAGTCCTAATAGGACTAGGGGGAGGGGGGAGGCGCGCGGCCCACTTGGGCTGCCCCTTTCTCCTTTCCACTAAAGCCCATTAAGGCCCATAGCTCCCGGGGGGTTCCGGTAACCTCCCGGTACTCCGGTAAAATCCCGATTTCACCCGGAACACTTCCGATATCCAAACATAGGCTTCCAATATATCAATCTTTATGTCTCGACCATTTCGAGACTCCTCGTCATGTCCGTGATCACATCCGGGACTCCGAACAACCTTCGGTACATCAAAAATGCATAAACTCATAATAAACTGTCATCGTAGGATGATGGAAATCGCCACCAAGTACGCTAATGGTGAAGATGAGGATCGACTCAAGAGTGGCAAGCTCAACTCAGTCGCTCAAGAAACCGGAGGACATTCCAATCGGAAACAGAAGCGGAAAGCCGAGCCGGCTGCTCCTGGGGAAGCCTTGGCTGTAACTCAAGGAAAGTTTAAGGGGAAACCCAAAGGACCTTGGAACCCCAAGAAAGTTAAAGACCAAGATGGAAATGATGTGTTGGATTTGCCATGTCACATCCACACCAAGAAAGATGAAGAGGGTAATTTCATTTACCCGAAACATACCACTCGACAGTGTCGACTCTTGATCCAGCAGTTCCAGGGCAAGCAGCCCAAAGATAAGGAAAAGGAGTCGGACAAAGTTGAGGACAAGGAAGATAGTGACGATGGATACCCCCAGGTCAATTCCACCCTGATGATTTTTTCTGATGTTGAAAGCAAAAGTCGACTGAAAGTTATCAACCGAGAGGTGAATATGGTTGCCCCAGCGACACCCAGTTGCCCCAGCGACATACATAACTCATATAGTACTATATCGTCAACGAACGTTAAGCGTGCGGACCCTACGGGTTCGAGAACTATGTAGACATGACCGAGACACCTCTCTGGTCAATAACCAATAGCGGGACCTGGATGCCCATATTGGCTCCTACATATTCTACGAAGATCTTTATCGGTCAGACCGCATAACAACATATGTTGTTCCCTTTGTCATCGGTATGTTACTTGCCCAAGATTCGATCGCCGGTATCTCAATACCTAGTTCAATCTCGTTACCGGCAAGTCTCTTTACTCGTTCCGTAATACATCATCCCACAACTAACTCATTAGTTGCAATGCTTGCAAGGCTTATAGTGATGTGCATTACGAAGTGGGCCCAGAGATACCTCTCCGACAATCGGAGTGACAAATCCTAATCTCGAAATACGCCAACCCAACAAGTACCTTTGGAGACACCTGTAGAGCACCTTCATAATCACCCAGTTACGTTGTGACGTTTGGTGGCACACAAAGTGTTCTCCGGTAAACGGGAGTTACATAATCTCATAGTCATAGGAACATGTATAAGTCATGAAGAAAGCAATAGCAACAAACTAAACGATCAAGTGCTAAGATAACGGAATGGGTCAAGTCAATCACATCATTCTCCTAATGATGTGATCCCGTTAATCAAATGACAACTCATGTATATGGTTAGGAAACTTAACCATCTTTGATCAACGAGCTAGTCAAGTAGAGGCATACTAGTGACACTCTGTTTGTCTATGTATTCACACATGTATTATGTTTCTGGTTAATACAATTCTAGCATGAATAATAAACATTTATCATGAAATAAGGAAATAAATAATAACTTTATTATTGCCTCTAGGGCATATTTCCTTCAGTCTCCCACTAGAGTCAATAATCTAGATTACACAGTAATGATTCTAACACCCATGGAGCCTTAGTGCTGATCATGTTTTGCTCGTGGAATAGGCTTAGTCAACGGGTCTGCAACATTCAGATCCGTATGTATCTTGCAAATTTCTATGTCTCCCACCTGGACTAAATCCCAGATGGAATTGAAGCATCTTTTGATGTGCTTGGTTCTCTTGTGAAATCTGGATTCCTTTGCCAAGGCAATTGCACCAGTATTGTCACAAAAGATTTTCATTGAACCCGATGCACTAGGTATGACACCTAGAGCGGATATGAACTCCTTCATCCATACTCCTTCATTTGCTACTTCCGAAGCAGCTATGTACTCCGCTTCACACGTAGATCCCACCACGATGCTTTGTTTAGAACTGCACCAACTGACAGCTCCACCGTTTAATATAAACACGTATCTGATTTGCGATTTAGAATCGTCCGGATCAGTGTCAAAGCTTGCGTCAACGTAACCATTTACGATGAGATCTTTGTCACCTCCATAAACGAGAAACATATCCTTAGTCCTTTTTAGGTATTTTAGGATGTTCTTGACCGCTGTCCAGTGATCCACTCCTGGATTACTTTGGTACCTCCCTGCTAGACTTATAGCAAGGCACACAGCATTGCATACATGATAGAGCCTATGGCTGAAGCATAGGGAACATATTTCATCTTCTCTCTATCTTCTGCAGTGGTCGGGCATTGAGTCTTACTCAACTTCACACCTTGTAACACAGGCAAGAACCCTTTCTTTGCTTGATCCATTTTGAACCTTTTCAAAACTTTGTCAAGGTATGTGCTTTGTGAAAGTCCAATTAAGCGTCTTGATCTATCTCTATAGATCTTGATGCCCAATATGTAAGCAGCTTCACCGAGGTCTTTTATAGAAAAACTTTTGTTCAAGTATCCCTTTATGCTATCCAGAAATTCTATATCATTTCCAATTAGTAATATGTCATCCACATATAATATCCGAAATGCTACAGAGCTCCCACTCACTTTCTTGTAAATACAGGCTTCTCCAAAAGTTTGTACAAAACCAAATGCTTTGATCACACTATCAAAGTGTTTATTCCAACTCCGAGAGGCTTGCACTAGTCCATAAATGGATCGCTGGAGCTTGCACATTTTGTTAGCTCCCTTTGGATCGACAAAACCTTCCGGTTGCATCATATGCAAATCTTCTTCCAGAAATCCATTCAGGAATGCAGTTTTGACATCCATCTGCCAAATTTCATAATCATAAAATGCGGCAATCGCTAACATGATTCGGACAGACTTAAGCATCGCTATGGGTGAGAAGGTCTCATTGTAGTCAATCCCTTGAACTTGTCGAAAACCTTTTGCAACAAGTCGAGCTTTGTAGACAGTAACATTACCGTCAGCGTCGGTCTTCTTCTTGAAGATCCATTTATTCTCAATTGCTTGCCGATCAATGGGCAAGTCAACCAAAGTCCACACTTTGTTCTCATACATGGATCCCATCTCAGATTTCATGGCTTCTAGCCATTTTGCGGAATCTGGGCTCACCATCGCTTCTTCATAGTTCGTAAGTTCATCATGATCCAGTAGCATGACTTCCAGAACAGGATTACCGTACCACTCTGGTGTGGATCTTACTCTGGTTGATCTACGAGGTTCAGTAATAACTTGATCTGAAGTTCCATGATCATCATCATTAACTTCCTCACTAATTGATGTAGGTGTCACATAAACCGGTTTCTATGATGAACTACTTTCCAATAAGGGAGCAGGTACAGTTACCTCATCAAGTTCTACTTTCCTCCCACTCACTTCTTTCGAGAGAAACTCCTTCTCTAGAAAGGATCCATTCTTGGCAATGAATGTCTTGCCTTCGGATCTGTGATAGAAGGTGTACCCAACAGTCTCCTTTGGGTATCCTATGAAGACACATTTCTTCGATTTGGGTTCGAGCTTATCAGGTTGAAACTTTTTCACATAAGCATCGCAGCCCCAAACTTTAAGAAACGACAACTTTGGTTTCTTGCCAAACCATAGTTCATAACGCGTCGTCTCAATGGATTTCGATGGTGCCCTATTTAATGTGAATGCGGCCGTCTCTAAAGCATAACCCCAAAACGATAGCGGTAATCAATAAGAGACATCATAGATCGCACCATATCTAGTAAGGTACGATTACGACGTTCAGACACACCATTACGCTGTGGTGTTCAGGGTGGCGTGAGTTGCGAAACTATTCCGCTTTGTTTCAAATGTAGACCAAACTCGTAACTCAAATATTCTCCTCCACGATCAGATCGTAGAAATTTTATTTTCTTGTTACGATGATTTTCAACTTCACTCTGAAATTCTTTGAACTTTTCAAATGTTTCAGATTTATGTTTCATTAAGTAGATATACCCATATCTGCTTAAATCATCTGTGAAGGTGAGAAAATAACGATATCCGCCACGAGCCTCAACATTCATCGGACCACATACATCTGTATGTATGATTTCCAACAAATCCGTTGCTCTC
>NC_053024.1:734640654-734695898 GCF_003073215.2 Triticum urartu | reverse complement strand
TACTGGTGAAACATCGCCTATTCACTTGCTTCCTCTGATATTCATGCCAATTTTTTGTGTATAAAGTAAAAATAATTTGCTATGCAATACAAACAGTGGAGAAAGAAAAACACTAGTGCATGTCAGATTTGTGGCAACTTTAGCTATGAGAGAGAGTGAGTGAGAAGAAAAATACGGCGCATGTGTTCTCTCTCCCCAAGCAAATTTTTTGCATTTTATTTCCTAGTCATATTTGAATGGTAAATAACTTATGAAAAAAAATTATGTTTGTGAATTTTTTGTATATTTGAATTCAGAATGATAAGGCCTTTAAAACAAGACCGATTTTGGATACATTATGGCTAGTTTGAATTTTACTGTTTCAATCAGTTTCACATTACAAAAAAAAGATCTCAGTCATTTTAAAATGGATTTCCCTCGTTGTAAAATGCCTATTTCACACATTAGAAGGCACATATCTTAGTCATTTAATAAACTTGTTTCACTCTTTTCAGAGAGCCGATTTCAATCATTTAAAAAAACTTATTTCTTTATGTTCAAAAAACCAATTTCGCTCATCCGAAGAAACTGATGCCACTTATTTCAGAAAAATAATTTCTCTCAGTTGAGAAAACATATTTCACTAAGTTGAGAAAACATGGATTTTAGTCGTTAAAAAATAGTTTCTTTCGTTTCAGAAATCTGATTTCAATCATTTGAAAATAAACTCATCACTTTATGTTCAAAAAACCAATTTCACTCATCTAAAGAAACCGTCCTCATTTTAGAAAAATAATTTCACTTAGTTGAGAAAACATATTTCACTAAGTTAAGAAAACATATTTCAAAATTGATTTCCCTCAATGCAAAAACACAGATTTCTAAAAGATAGGTTTCACCCCATTTAGAAAGAGATTACACTCGTTTCAAAACATGTATTTCACTCATTTCAGTATATGATTGAATTATACAATATAACAAATTTCATGCATTTATGAAAACATATTTCACTCTTTATAAAAAACTAGTTTCACTCATTTCTGAATATATTTCACAGATAGATTTCAAACATATCTTTCACTCATTTCAAATAAATGTTTTCACTCTTTTTTCAAGTTAAACTAATTCCAGTAATATCGGTAAATGATTTCACTCATTTATAAAAGACATATTTCACACATTTCACTAGTTCCAAAAAACACATTACACTCAATTACAAAATGTAGATTTCACGCATATCATTTTCAAACACTGAAATAATGGTTGTATTTCACAAATATTAGTTTCAAACACTGAAATAAGCAGGTTCGCACAATTGTTTTTTTGAATATTTACTGTGAGGCAAAGCCCCACAACCCTTTATTGAAAAAGCATGCACTGTACAGACAAAGAGAAACTTTGTACAAAGGCTAAGGAAAAGGACCTACCTATGCCTAACTATGCCTACCCGCTTTACAACAAAGAGTCAATCCATGCCAATAGTTTAGGTTTGATACCATCCTTCACCCTATAGGCTAGAAGTTAAATATCATGGATGAATTTACATTTCCATGCACTGAAGGTGGCTCTCTCAGCTCTGAAAGTTCTGCCATTTCGTAGAATCCATATATTCCATGCTGCTGTTAGCATAACTTCAAAGAAGAAGGGATGCCTAAAGCTGGTCCTAGCATGAAGGATACATTGTTGTATATTAGAACCTCCAGTCCAATCAATGCCCAAGTAATTCCATACCCTGGAGCTAAACTTGCAATTAAAGAACAGGTGAATCATGTCCTCATATACATACTCATTGCAAATGAGACAGAGATTATCATCTTGGCTTGATCTCCAATGTCTTCTAACCAGCATGTCCTTGGTGTTGAGACTGTCAAAGAGTAACAGCCAGCCAAAACCTTGATCTTCATAGTGCACCTACTCTTCCACAACCATTTGCAGGGTTGTATTGTAGGTAAATGGGAGTGCATTATTGTGTAAAAGCTTTTGGCAGAATAACCTCCAGATTTACCAGGCCATATCCAAACATCAGGGATAGTGGGGTCCCTGTTTAACTGCATGATCCAACCTTCCAGCATGTGTAGCTCAGAGGAAGCCTCATGGGATAAAGGCAGATAAAACATGGAGAATAAATCCTGAGACTGAAGGAATTCCTAAACTGATATCTTATCATTATTTACAAAAGAGAACAACCGAGGCAATCTCCAACATAAAGGTCTAGAAGAGCCCCCAATATGCCAATAATCAGTCCAAAACAAAGCAGTGTCACCCATGTTGGTACGTACGGAGGCAATGGCACTATAAGCCTCATGAAGTTTTAGCACATCCCTCCACCAGAACGAACCAGATTGTGCTGTGGCATGGGGGACACCAAGATCATAGTAGCTGTTCCATATCAAGGCCACCCAAGGAATGTCAACCTTGTTATAAAAATTGTGGAGATGCTTGATGAGGAGGCCTTTGTTCTGGATGTTTAGATTAATGACCCCTAAACCACCTTTGTCTTTTGGCCTGCAGACCAGATCCCATGCAGCCAGAGACTGCTTTGGAGCATCACTGTTGCCCCTCCAGAGACATTGTCTGAAGATTCCGTCCAACTGTTTGATGATCCATGGTGGAATGTGTAGGCTACACAGAAAGTATATTGGCATAGAGATCAAGACAGATGTAAGCAACTGTAAGCGAGAGCCTTGATTCAACATGGAAGAACTTGCAGTCAATCTCCTCTCAAGACTATCAACTAGTGGCATGAGATCTAGGATTCTGGGCCTAGTAGTTCCCAAGGGCAATCCAAGGTAGGTGAATGGGAGCTGCCCAATTCTACAACCAAGTATAGCAGCCAATCTAGCAGCTTCACTTTCCTCCATGTTCAAAGGAATCATTGAGGATTTTGCAAAGTTCACCTTTAAACCAGTGGATTGCTGGAAGGTATACAACATGTTCTTAAGGGCAACAAGCTCTTCATCCTTAGATGCAAGAAAGATAATCGTATCATCTGCATATTGAATGATGGGAAGATGTAGTTTCTGTGATAAGGATGAATCCATCAAACACCTCTTTCTCGAATGTCCCTTGGCAAAAAATTGTGGCGGACGGTGCACTTAGCTTTTAATATTACTCCTCCAAATACCATCAACACGTTATTTGGAACGTGGTTAGATGGATTAGACCCTGAAACCGCGAGACATATCCGTGTTGGAGTATGTGCTTTATTATGGGTTGTATGGAACTGCAGAAACTATTTGGTTTTTAATAGAACAACAAATATTCATTTCTTGCAGGTTATCTTCCGGGCCACTACACTCATCCGTATGTGGTCGCTACTCACTCCAACGGAGGCCAGGGAGCGTTTGGTTACTGGATCTGTCCGATCGGAGATGGTAGCTCAGGATATCTTCAACCGGTTTGGATGACGGTCATGTAATAGGATAGGTTTTTAGGTTCCTATCTTATATTTTTGCCTGCCGGTTGTGGCTTCTCCTGTCATGATGCTTTTGCTCTTTGTGAGCTTTTCTGCTTTTCAAACCTGAAGACCTTTGTGGAACATTTTGCTTATTATTAATAATGTGGCCATATGCATCATTCTGATGCAGAGGCCGGGGCCTGTCCCCTTTTCGGGAAAAACAGAATACAAATACTAGTATGCATGTAGAGAGTGTGCATCAATCTCCAAGAATTCAAGGATGGATTCAGCACGGGCACATACCTGTTCCAGTAAAAAACACTAGTTGTCTCTTTGTGACATTGTGTTGCCCGATTGCACAAGGGCTGACCGGCCAACCTATGCAATGAACAAAAATGATAGACATACGGACTAAACCGACGAAACTTTACGGATCAAGAATTGGGTTAAATAACCTACTCCTCCTAATTTACCCCCCCCCCCCCAAACATTTTTAAACGTGAACATTATTTGAACATTTTTTACAAGACTCGCTTGAGCGACCTGGTGTAGGGTGCAAGCGTTGGCATCGTCTATTGAGGATCCCTGGCTTCCAAGTATATATGTCGGCCAGCCCGACGGATTCATACATGTCTGCCAACCTCCTCACATGGTGATGACTTTGTTGGTGCTAGCTCATGAGAAATTAGAACGATTCCAACGTGCCGACCTATATCGTCCGCGCTTGTTTGTTTGGATTAAAACGGGCACAAAAGTTGGCCCAACGCGCCGACTCGACCCATTTCGGACCCAAATTTGGGCCTCATTTGCGTTGGTGCAGACAAAAGATGGATGCGTGCGACGCCTGCCTACTCCTCCCCTGGCCCACCAGTCGATGTTACATAGGCCATTCTTTTCCTCCCATTGATAGCAAGCACTCGGCCGCCCCACCCAGTTCCGGTGCCCCCGCCAGCCGTCCACACACACACATATCTCCCCCACAACATGCCACCTTCCCACATTGCCGCCAGCACCGCCTCACCGCCGGGCCATCGCAGCTTCCCCCTACGTTGACGCCATCACCACCTCGCCCCCCGCGCCCCCGACCAGCTCCTTCGACGATGCAATCATGCTTGTCTGACGCCGCCATGCTCGCCGAATGCTGCCAGGCCTGCTACCTCATGCAGGGGAGGCGTGTGGCTCTTCGCTAGCATGCTTCTTCGACGACACCCGCATGATGTTCGACGGTTTGCCCGCAAGGTACAAATGGACTCCACCGACGAGTTATTTTTCCACAATTTCCTTTGCGACTCGGATGATTCTTCATCCGACGATGAGCAGATGGTGGTCGTTGTGTTAGTCGTCCATGATCACCTTAGTAGGTAGCGGCCGTTGTTTCGGGGCTCGATCCAGGGCACACTCTGGCATTGAATCGCAACCGAGAGAGCGGTCATTTCCTTCTCTGGAAGGACTACTTTGAGACTCCCAACCTGCTCTTCAGACATCACCTATTATGGTGTCGTTTCCATATGGCTAGGCATGTTTTCAACCGTATTCGGGAGGGGTTAGTCAGATACGATAAGTATTTTGAGTGCAAGGAGGATGCCCTTGGAAAGATTGGCTTCTCCACTTATCAAAAATGCACTACAACTATCTACATGCTTGCATATGGAGTTTCCGGTGATCTCATTGATGTGTATGTCCGTATGAGCAAGTCCACTTGCCTAGACTCCATGTATAGGTTCTGCAAGGCTGTGATTGCAGTGTTTTGCCCTGAGTACTTGAGAGAGCCAAATGTTGCCGATATAGCCTGCTTATTGGCGATGAATGCCAGTAGAGGCTTCCCGGGGATGCTTGGTAGCATAGACGGTATGCACTAGGAGTGAAAAAACTGCCCTTCTGCTTGGCAAGGGCAGTATAGGGGCCATGCTGAAGCTTGCACCATCATACTCGAGGCCGTGGCTTCACAAGATCTCTGGATTTGACACTCTTTCTTCGGCATGGCCGGATCTCACAATGATATACATGTGCTTCAACGCTCTCTGGTGTTTGCAAGGCTTGCCAAAGGTAACTGCCTGGAGGTGAATGTTAACATCAATGGTCTAAAGTACAAGAAAGGATACTATCTAGCTGATGGTATCTATCCTCAGTGGACTACTCTTGTCTCCCATCCTATAGGAGAGAAGAGAAGCGACTTGCACAAGAGAAAGACAGTGCTAGGAGGGATGTGGAGCGTACCTTTGGTGTTCCGCAATCTCGATGGGGCATCGTTCGATATCCTACTAGAACTTGGAGCACCAAAAAGTTGCGGGAGGTGATAACTGCTTGCGTGATCATGCACAACATGATCGTAGAGGATGAGCGCCTAGAACGTATCTACAACCAAGGGTTTGAGTTTCAGGCTGACAATGTTGTGCCTGAGCATGGAGGAGCGGCAACTTTTGCACAGTTCACCCAATTTTATCATCAAATGTGTGATTGGGAAACTCACATTCAGCTGCAAAATGATTTGGTTGAGCATATGTGGGCTCAAGTTGGCAACAAATATATGTATCTTTTTTAAAATGTATTTGAGATAATTTAATTTTTACTTGGCTTGTAAACTATGATATATTTATTTGGCTTGTGAACTATGATATATTGCTACCTCTTTAGCACTGCGTTGGTTTTTCCCTTGAAGAGGAAAGGGTGATGCAGTAAGTAGCGCAAGTATTTCTCTCAGTTTTTGAGAACCAAGGTATCAATTCAGTAGGAGATCACGCTCGAGTCCCACGCACCTACACAAACAAATAAGAACCTCGCAACCAACGCAATAAAGGGGTTGTCAATCCCTTCACGGTCACTTACGAGAGTGAGATCTGATAGATATGATAAGATAATATTTTTGGTATTTTTATGATAAAGGGAAATAAAGATGCAAAGTAAAATAAACGGCAATAGAAATAACTAAGTTTTGGAAGATTAATATGATGGAAGATAGGCCCGGGGGCCATAGGTTTCACTAGTGGCTTCTCTCAAGAGCATAAGTATTACGGTGGGTAAATGAATTACTGTCGAGCAATTGATAGAAAAGCGAATAATTATAAGAATATCTAGGTATGATCATGTATATAGGCATCACGTCCGTGACAAGTAGACCGAAACGATTCTGCATCTACTACTATTACTCCACACATCGACCGCTATCCAGCATGCATCTAGAGTATTAAGTTCATAAGAATAGAGTAATGCTTTAAGTAAGATGACATGATGTAGAGGGATAAACTCATGCAATATGATATAAACCCCATCTTTTTATCCTTGATGGCAACAATACAATATGTGTCGGTTCCCTTTTTGTCACTGTGATCGAGCACCGCAAGATTGAACCCAGAGCTAAGCACTCCTCCCATTACAAGAAAGATCAATCTAGTAGGCCAAACCAAACTGATAATTCAAAGAGACTTTCAAAGATAAACCAATCATACATAAAAGAATTCAGAAAAGAATCAAATATTGTTCATAGATAATCTGGATCATAAACCCACAATTCATCGGATCTCGACAAACACACCGCAAAAGAAGATTACATCGAATAGATCTCCAAGAATATCGAGGAGAACTTTGTATTGAGATCCAAAGAGAGAGAAGAAGCCATCTAGCGAATAACTGTGGACCCGTAGGTCTGAAGTAAACTACTCACACATCACCGAACATGCCATGGAGTTGATGTAGAGGCCCTCTGTGATCAATGCCCCCTCCGGCGGAGCTCCGGAAAAGGCCCCAAGATGGGATCTCTTGGGTACAGAAGGTTGCGGCGGTGGAATTAGGTTTTTGTGGTGCTCCTGGATGTTTGGGGGGTACGTGGATATATATAGGAGGAAGAAGTAGGTCGGTGGAGCAACGAGGGGCCCACGAGGGTGGAGGGCGCGCCACCCTGCCTCGTGCTCTCCTCGATCGTTTCTTGACGCCCACTCCAAGTCTCCTGGATCACGTCGTTGAGAAAATCACGTTCCCGAAGGTTTCATTTCGTTTGGACTCCGTTTGATATTCCTTTTCTGCGAAACACTGAAATAGGCAAAAAACAGCAATTTGGGCGGGGCCTCCGGTTAATAGGTTAGTCCCAAAAATGATATGAAAGTGTAAAATAAAGCCCATTAACATCCAAAATAGATAATATAATAGCATGGTGCAATCAAAAATTATAGATACGTTGGAGACGTATCATATATTCGCTTGGTTGTGAAACTATGAAAAATGTTTTTATTTTTGTCTGAATTGAAAACCCAAAGCAGGCCAGCCGCGAGGACGAAAATGGATCGGTGCGTTGGGCGCATTGCTAAACCATACGCAAAAGGGGGCGGACGACGAGCGGGCGGCTGACCCAAACGGAGAAAAACGGACCGAGCACGCGTCCGTTTGAGTCAACGCCAGGCATCCGTTTGTGTAGCCTGCAGGCATCATCACCGTCTATGGAGGATCCCTGGCCTCCGCGTATATATGTCGGCCGGCCCGACGGATTATACGTGTCTGCCAAGCTCCTCATATGGTGATGAATTTGTTGCTGCCAGCTCGTGAGCAATTAGGTCGGCAGTACCGATAGATTACGTAGCTCCATCATTTAGAGGAATCATCTGATGTATAGTTTTAGGTGAGCAGAGAATTGGTCACTAGTTGCCAATACCAATCGATCCATTTAGTATAGTCACTTGGAGCTTCTAGAACCAGACCCCTCGGCCCCCCTTCCCCAAACTTTTGTGCGGACAAGTGGACACCTCTCGATCACAAATCGCGACAGAACTACCCCACATCTAGCCCAAACGTCATGGCTGTCCAAGGTGGACCGGATATGGGGACGCCCGGGCTCGCTCAGACATGCTTGCCATGTCAGACTGATGGGCATGACCCACCCAAAAACTATCGATCCATTTGGTTCCTCTCCTATTTTGTTAGGAAGAAATCATGTCACCGCTATGACATGTTGGCCGAGGAATTAAATCCGTCTATTTAAGCCTAACGGCGAGGGTAAACCCTATCTGCCCCCATTCCCCTCCTCTTTCCCCATCCGCTCTGCCACTGCTTCCCCTGCTCTTCCTCTTCCACTCCGACCCCGTCGTCTGCCATGGTCCAGCAAAAGATAACATGCTGCAAAGAGACATGATAACATCTCAATCTCTAACAATGAGGTGGCAAAGAAAATCCCTACGGAGTGGAGGCTATGCAAATTGGCTTGGCATATGAAGAGGAGTGGAGCAGGGATAGTGGAGTCAAAAGACATGATATTCTCGTAGGTCTCAGGGTAGATGTGGATAGCTAGAGTGTTTCTTCTTTAGCATCTTGTAACCTAACCTCTGTTTCTTCTTTCCGTTCTTAACAAATCAACACACAAAGCTCTTGCGTGTTAAAAAAAGATAACGTACTACTATATGCTCACACCCCGAGTCAAGTGAAGATTGTCACTAAGATGCGCGACGCTTAAACTGTTTCAGAGCAGGAGGAGGTACTGGAGAAAGGGAGGAGGAGGTGCCTGAGAACGAGGAGGAGGTAGGCATGGAGGAAATGGAGGAGGAGGTGCCGAAGAACGAGGAGGAGGCGAACATGGAGGAAATGGAGGAGGAGACGCCAGGCATGAAGATTGAGCCCAGCGGCTCTGACATGGAGGAGGTGGAGACAGAGTTCCATCAGGCCCAAGCTGCGGAGGTGGCGGTGCAGTTCGAGGCGGAGCAAATGCCCATCCTTTACTTGATCCTGTCCGAGCAGAAGGTGGCGGCGAACCACCGTTGTACTCACCTCACCGATGTGAGGTGGGAGCAGCTCTTCTGGATCTCGACAACGAGGAAGAGTAGCCGGAGTTCCGGCCCGACGCCAATGACCATGAGGCGGTCCGCCCGGCGCATAGGTCATCTATATCTCCGACGACGAGTTGAAAAGTAAGGTAGTTTTTATTCGAATGTAGCTCATTTTATCTGTATATGCTTAACTACGTATGATGAATTTCATATTTCATGGATTAAATATGAAAATAGGGGTTTGCAAATGGAGGTTGTGGTTGCAGAGCAGGTCAAATGAGAGTTGACCGACCCGTGTCGTCCGCAGACATATAGGGGGTATGCTCTTACTACTGTAGCACTGTCCTAGTACTCCCACTTGTATGCCCGCTTTTGCTTTGATTAATTCAGAACTTTAATTAAGCTGTGTTCATACTCGAACATGATACTACCTGTCAATGGTTCCTTCATTTGCTAATACGCATCGATCATTGGACGCAAATTAAACCGATCACCTAATTATGTAATGTCCGTGTCAAAACCCCGCCCTCGTTTTTTGCTTAAAAACAAGGCCTAGGGTCCGTACTTTCGCTAGTGCAACCTCTCAACAATGCTAACATAGTTGGATCATATGATTATCCCTCAAAGTGTATCGAAGAATCACTGCCGAGTTCCTATTAGCAGAGAACAAAAGATAGGAATTGTTTGTAGGGTACTAAACCACCTCAAAGCTATTCTTTCCGTTTGATCTATTCAAGAGTCTGTACTAAAATAACACAATACTATTTTTTCCGTTCGATCTATGCTAGAGTCTGTACTAAGATAACACCAAAGCAAGTTCATATTCATAATACTCAATCCACACAAAGAACTATAAATAGATCCCAAAGTTATCGTCGGAGAAAAGATAATAAAAACGTGCATCAAACCCTATGCATAGATTACCCCAATATCACCGCGAGAATCCGCGAGTTGAATGCCATAACATATATCAAGTGAATCAATAAGATACCCCAATTTTCACCTCAAGTATTCATACCGCAAGACATATATCATGTGTTCTCATCTCTGAATATTCAATCCGACAAGACAAAACTTCAAAGGTTAAAGACTCAATTCATCACAACAAGAGTATAGAGGGGAGAAACATCATACGATCCGACTATATTAACAAAGCCCATGATATAGATCACGAAAGAGAGAGAGAGTGAGATTTATCACATAGCTACTAGTACAAACCCTCATCCCCGAGGGTGGACTACTCCCTCCTCATCTTGGTGGCCACCGGGATGATGAAGATGGCCACCGGAGATGATTCCCCCCTCCGACAGGGTGTCGAAATGGGTCTAGATTGGTTTTCGGTGGCTATGGAGCCTTGCGGCGGCGAAACTTCTGATCTAGGTTAACCCCGAAGGGTTTCTGAATATTTGGGAATCTATAGTGCAAAGAACGGGTACGGGAGGCCACCGAGGTGGGCACAACCCACCTGGGCGTGCCAGGCGGCCCTAGCGCGCCCTGGTGGGTTGTGCCCCCCTCGGGGCACCCCCAGATGCTGCTTTGGCCCATCAGGAGTCTTCTGGCCCATAAAAATCCACAAATAGTTTCGCGGTGTTACAAGCAAAAAACAGTAACTGGCACTGGGCACTGGGTCAATAGGTTAGTCCCCCAAAATGATATAAAGTTGCTATAAAATGATTGTAAAACATCCAAGAATGATAATATAATAGCATGAATACTTCATAAATTATTGATATGTTGGAGACGTATCAGCATCCCCCAGCTTAATTCCTACTCGTCCTCGAGTAGGTAAATGATAAAAGAAATAATTTATGAAGGTGAATGCTAGCAAAGTGCACAGGTTTAATCAATGACAATTTCAATCACTTTTCCTAGCATCATAACAGCAATTCTTTCTTATGAAACTTCTCATGTTATCGTGGCAACCAATTCACATGTTAAGGTTCAAACAATGAACTCTCTTGAAACTCAACAACCTTTGTTCTTAGTCACCAAGAAATTTCAATTTAACTTATTCAACGGAGTTTAAGTAAGAGATCCACATACTCAACCATCATATAGTCTTCTATGATTGCTAACACTCACCTTGTACACATGAGCAAAACGTTTCAACCGGACACATAGAAAGATAGGGCTTATAATTTCGCCTCCCAACGTATTCACCTCAAGGGTGATGTCAACAATAATAACTCATGCTACCCATATTCAACTGGACATATGTGCCTAGATCTTTCCTCACCACATGATGCTTGCCAAAAGAGAAAACTAAAAAGAAATAGAGAGAAGGACTTTGACTCTTTGCATAAAAGTAAATACATAAAAGTAAAAGATAGGACCTTCGCAGAGGCAATCAGAGGTTGCCATGTGCTTATTTGTTTGTATGCTCAACCCCTTAGTGCAAAAGAACGTCACGTTATATTGCCCCTTATGATAGCAACCTTTCTTATGTAGTCCGTCACTTTTATTACTTCGCCATCACAAGTTCGTACAACGCTCAATTTTCTCTTACACTAAATGATCTCACACTTTTAGAAGCAATTTTCATTGCCTTATTGCACCGATGACAACTTACTTAAAGGATCTTGCTCAATCCTTAGGTAGGTATGGTGGACTCTTGAAAATAAGATTTGGGTTTAAGGATTTTTGGATGCACAAGTAGTATCTCTACTTGGTGCGGAATTTTTGACTAGCAAAGATGGGGGGCAAGCACCACATGTTGAAGGATCTATGACAATATAACTTCTATGTGAATATGAACAAACAAAAACCATTACGTTGTCTTCCTTGTCCAACGTCAACAATTTTGGCATATAATATTTTGATGGGGGCTCACAATCACAAAAGATTTCCAAGATAGTGTATTTGCATGTGAAAGTTTTCTTTCTTATACTAATTATTCGTGAATTTCTTATACGGCCAATATTGTGATTGTCAAGCCTCAAAAGATTTCACTTTCCAAACCCAATGTGAAGGTACCAGTCGGCATGATATGATTTCAACTTCATGACATTCAATTTATTCAACAATTTACTCATAGGATATAAGTGAAGCACAAGAGTAAATGACATAGAAAACAACTTCGATGACGGAATGTGAATGCCGCTTACTTAGCCTCCTTGGCAATTATTTGAGGACTCTATTTTATTTAAAAACTTTCAGATCTAAGTATTTTATTAGAATAGCAAGCAAAACAAAACAAAATGACATTCTAAGAATAGCACACATCAGGTGAAGAAGTAGAAACTTAGGCTCAATTGATACTAACCGATAATTGTTGAATAAGAAAGGTGGATGCCTACCGGGGCATCCCCAAGCTTAGATGCTTGAGACTTCTTGAAATATTAACTTGGGATGCCTTGGGCATCCCCAAGCTTGAGCTTTTGTGTCTCCTTATTTCCTTTTATATCACGGTTTCCCTAAATCTTAAAAACTTCATCCACACAAAACTCAAATAAGTTAGTATAAACCAATGCATACTGTAGCAAACCACTAAAATTATTATTCAACATTGCATACTAAATGCCTCTGCATATTTAATACTCCTATCCGCAAATAGAATCATTAAACAAGCAAACATATGCAAACATAACAACAATCTGCCAAAATAGTACAGTCGGTAAAGAATGCAAGAGTGTCAATACTTATTACACTCCAAACATTATGAAAATTTACCACACTGCAGAAAAATTATCAGAGCCCATTTTGCAAAAAGTTTCAACATTTTATCACATTCTGACTTTTCTAGGGAATTTTTACAACAACGATAAACTTTCTGTTTTCAAACAGCAACATGTATACTTGCAAAATAAGCATGGCAAAGGCTATCCTTGCCACTTTTATTGAAATAAAAGATGCAAAACATTATTCTAAATAACAGCAAGAAAATCCTAACAAAATAAATTGACGCTCTAAGTAAAATACATATCATGTGACGAACGAAAACATAGCTCCAAGTGAGGTTACCGATAATGTTGGAGACGAAAAGGGGATGCCTTCTGGGGCATCCCCAAGCTTAGTTGCTTGGATATTCCTTGGATATTAACTTGGGGTGCCTTGGGAATACCTAAGATTAGGGTCTTGTCACTCCTTATTCTCCTCATATCAACATCTCACCCAAAACTTGAAAACTTCAATCACACAAAACTTAACGGGACCTTGTGAGATAGGTTAGTATGATAAAGAGCAAACCATTTCACTTTTGGTACTGTCAAAGACAAGATTCATAATTGTTCACACACAATGCCTACTGTAGCACATCATTTCCACAATTTATATTGGGCAATATAAGCCATAGAAACTAGAAAGCAAGCAAACTATGCACCGAAAATAGAATCTGTCAAAAACAAAACAGTCTGTAATGATCTGGATAACTACCATACTTCTGCTACTCCAAAAATTATGAAAAAATTATGAACACGTGAGAAATTTGTATATTGAACTTCTTCAAAAATAATCAACTCAATAGTACTCTTCTGTTAAAATAAGACCTATTTTTGTGAGCGCAAAAGTTTCTGCTTTTCAGCAGAGTCAAATCAACTATCACCCAACATGATCCCAAAGGCTTTACTTGGCACTTTATTGAAACAAAAGCTATAAAACACTAGCATAACCATGTGAACACACAAAAACAGTAATTAAAAGTGTTGGGTTGCCTCCCAACAAGTGCTTTTCTTTAATGCCTTTTAAGCTAGGCAAGATGATTTTAATGATGCTCACATAAAAGATAAGAATTGAAATATGAAGAGAACATCATGCATCATAAGTCCCTCTCTCATAATAATTTTCAGTAGCATCATGAATAGATTCATCAATATAACCATTACATAACGCATTCTTTTCATGATCCACAAGCATAGAAAATTTATTACTCTCTATGGCATACATGTCATCATAATGATCATCATAGATAGCAACTTTATTGCCATAGTCAATTGAAACCTCTTCCAAAATAGTGGATGTATCACTAAATAAACTCATGGCCTCTCCAAATCCACTTTCATAAATATTGTAATAAGATTCAACACCCTCCAAAATAGTGGGATCACTACTACCTAGAGTTGACACTCTTCCAAACCCACTTTTATCAATGTAATCATCATAAATGGGAGGCATGCCATCATCAAAATAAGTTTGATAATTCAAATTAGGGGGACTAAAAAGATCATCTTCATTAAACATAGCCTCCCACTAGTAGAAAAAGGGTCAAACGTGAAGCACATTAGTGCCGGTTTGTATTTGAGCCGGCACTAATGTATACATTAGTGCCGGTTCCAACGGCTAGCCGGGCCGCTTTCATTAGTACCGGTTCATGGCGAACCTTTAGCACCGGTTCATGCAACGAACCGGTACTAATGAGAGTGGTGGCAGGATGTTATCAGACTGGGGCCCCTCCAGCCCCTTTAGTACCGGTTCTTGGCACGAACCGGTACTAAAGGTCGTCCTACATAAACCCTTCGTCCACCTGAGCTCGCTCTGTTCTTCCCCTTTCCCCTCTCCTCTCTGTTCTTCCCCTCTTCCTCTCGAGCTCATCACACATTTTGCCCAAAATTTGTCAAGATTTGAAGGCCCACATCCATTCAAATGATCACAAAGGTTAGCAACTTTGTCCTTTCATCTCTCATTGCTAGATTAGGTCTTGCAATGCTTTATGTAGTGATTAATTTGTGAGTTTAGTAATTTGGGAGGATATATATATATATATGCTAGTATTTGATTTATATGCAATTTGAGGTCAAAAATAACACTTAGTTTGCATATGTAGGTGTGGTTTACATAGTGCCTTCTAAATCTCCGTCGTAACCACTGTCGATCGCCCGCACCGTCCCGTCGCCGGCACCACCTTGTGGTGAGCCTCTTGTTCATGAAATTTTATATAAAAATTGATGTTTGTGTGATTTGGATATATAGTTACTTGTATAATTATCTTACCCATACGTTGTTTGTTATACATATAGTGCCATGGTTTTCATATCCGTCCCCATCGGCCCTCGTCCTTGTTATGATTCAGATGTGGTATATATATTCTCTTTTAAAACTAGTTGCATTTCGTGTTTATGACAAATTATGCCCATCAAGTTTACATAGAAATTTTTTCTAGGAGGTATGTGAACCGGAAATTCCAACCGACCCTATTGTCGAGAGGTTAAATTTAGTTGAAAGAGAAAACGAGTACTTGAAAGAAAAATTGAAAAGAATTGAGGGGGAGAAGATGGAATTGGAGTTGCATGTTGCCGATGTCGTCGATGATCACAAGATCAAGATGGAGAAAATGCGCTTGAAGATTAGAAAGATTAGAAAATATGCCATCGATAGTGAGGCTTGGTATCATTATGCTGTTGGATCCATTGTTACCTTAGTTGCGATCTTGATCGTATTTGTTGTTGCATTTAAATGCTTTAGCTAGAGAGTTATTTGTTTGTTGCATTTAAGTGTTGTATGAACTTTATGTATGAACTTGTATTAATTTGGTCTATTCGGTGTTGTGTAATGAAGATGAGCCGGCAATGGATGTATGATGACCGATGCTCTCCCCAGTTCGTTGAGGGCGTGCATACTTTTCTGCTTGCGGCTGAGGCAAACAAGCGGGCGGATGGTTTTATGCCTTGTCCATGTGCTCGCTGTAAGAATGGTCACAATTACTCTATGTCAAGAACCATTCATGTCCACCTGTTTAAGTCCGGTTTCATGCCCCACTATAATGTTTGGACCAAGCATGGAGAAAGAGGGGTTATGATGGAAGACAATGAAGAAGAAAAGGACGACGACAACTATCCTGGCCATGGGTTCCCTGAATACGATGATACAACAATGGGGGAAGAAGCTGAGCTGGTAATGCGGGAAGAAGCTGAGCCGGCAATGCGGGAAGAAGCTGAAGAAGAGGCATCAGATGAGCCCGTTGATGATCTAGGTCGGGCCATTGCCGATGCAAAGAGAAACTGCGCAAGTGATTTGGAGAAGAAGAAGTTGCAGCGCATGTTAGAGGATCACAAAAAATTGTTGTACCCGAATTGCGTAGGTGACAAGAAAAAGCTGGGCACCACACTGGAATTGCTGCAATGGAAGGCAGAGAATGGTGTATCTGACAAGGGATTTGGAAAGTTGCTGGTAATGATAAAGGATATGCTTCCAAAGGACAACGAATTGCCCGAGAGTACGTACGAAGCAAAGAAGGCTGTCTGCCCTCTAGGGTTAGAGGTGCAGAAGGTACATGCATGCCCTAATGATTGCATCCTCTACCGCGGTGAGTACGAGGATTTGAACGCTTGCTCGGTATGTGGTGCATTGCGCTATAAGATCAGCCGCGATGACCCTGGTGATGTCGAGGGCGAGCGCCCCAGGAAGAAGATTCCTGCCAAGGTGATGTGGTATGCTCCTATAATACCACGGTTGAAACGTTTGTTCCAAAACAAAGAGCATGCCAAGGCGATGCGATGTCACAGAGAAGACCGCAAGAAAGACGGAAAGTTGAGAGTACCCGCTGACGGGTCGCAGTGGAGAAAAATCGAAAGAAAGTACGGGAAGGAGTTTGCAGATGACGCAAGGAGCGTATGGTTTGGTCTAAGCGCAGATGGCATTAATCCTTTTGGGGAGCAGAGCAGCAACCATAGCACCTGGCCTGTGACTCTATGTTTGTATAACCTTCCTCCTTGGTTGTGCATGAAGCGGAAGTTCATTATGATGCCAGTGCTCATCCAAGGCCCTAAGAAACCCGGCAACGACATTGATGTGTACCTAAGGCCATTAGTTGAAGAACTCTTACAATTGTGGAATGGAACAGGTGTACGTGCGTGGGATGAGCACATGGGGGAAGAATTTGACCTAAAGGCGTTGCTGTTCGTGACCATCAATGATTGGCCTGTTCTCAGTAACCTTTCAGGACAGACAAACAAGGGATACCACGCATGCACACACTGTTTGGACGATACCGACAGTATATATTTGGCTAATTGTAAGAAGAATGTGTACCTGGGACATCGTCGATTTCTTCCGGGCAGGCATCCCGTAAGAAAGAAAGGCAAGCATTTCAAAGGTGAGGCGGATCACCGGACGAAGCCTCGCCACCGTACTGGTGCTGATGTACATGATATGGTCAAGGATTTGAAGGTGGTCTTTGGAAAGGGTCCTGGTGGACAACCTGTTCCGAATGACGCTGACGGACGCGCACCCATGTGGAAGAAGAAATCTATATTTTGGGACCTGCCCTATTGGAAAGACCTAGAGGTCCGCTCCGCAATCGACGTGATGCAAGTGACGAAGAATCTTTGTGTGACCCTGCTTGGCTTTTTGGGCGTGTATGGGAAGACAAAAGATACACCTGAGGCATGAGAGGACCAGCAACGTATGCACGGAAAAGACGGCATACATCAGGGTCATGCAAGCTACGCTCTTACCAAAGAAGAGAAGGAAATCTTCTTTGAATGCCTGCTCAGTATTAAGGTACCGTCTGGCTTCTCGTCGAATATAAAGGGAATAATAAACATGGCAGAGAAAAAATTCCAGAACCTAAAGTCTCATGACTGCCACGTGATTATGACGCAACTGCTTCCGGTTGCATTGAGGGGGCTTCTACCGGAAAACGTTCGATTAGCCATTGTGAAGCTATGTGCATTTCTCAATGCAATCTCTCAGAAGGTAATCGATCCAGAAATCATACCAAGGTTAGAGAATGATTTGGTGCAATGTCTTGTCAGTTTCGAGTTGGTGTTCCCACCATCCTTCTTCAACATCATGACGCATGTCCTAGTTCACCTATGCAAAGAGATTAACGTTTTGGGTCCTATATTTCTACACAATATGTTCCCCTTTGAGAGGTTCATGGGAGTCTTAAAGAAATATGTTCATAACCGTGCTAGGCCAGAAGGAAGCATCTCCAAGGGCCGTCAAAATGAGGAGGTCATTGTGTTTTGTATTGACTTTATTCCTGACCTTAAGCCGATTGGTGTTCCTGAATCGCGGCATAAGGGCAGACTGGATGGAAAAGGCACGCTAGGAGGGGAACAAATAATATGTATGGACGGACATTCTCTCACTGAAGCACACTACACAGTTCTACAGAATTCCGCCTTGGTGGCTCCGTATATGGATGAACACAAGAATTTGTTACGCTCCAAACACCCGAAGCGGTCTGATGACTGGATTACACGTGAACAAGCCAGGAGTTTCGCCAGCTGGTTGCAAACACGTACCATGCATGACACCTCTATTGAAGATGACCTGTACTTACTGTCCCAGTTACCATCTTCAAATATAATGACTTTCAAAGGGTACGAGATAAATGGTAATACATTTTACACGATCGCCCAAGATAAGAAGAGCACCAACCAAAACAGTGGTGTCCGCTTTGATGGAGAAACCAAGACGGGAAAGGAAACATATTATGGTTATATGCAGGACATATGGGAACTTGACTATCGACATGGTTTGAAGGTCCCTTTGTTTCGGTGCAAATGGGTCAATATGACACGAGGCGGGGTAACGGAAGACCCGCAGTATGGAATGACAACAGTGGATCTCAACAATCTTGCGTATGCAGACGAACCATTCGTCCTAGCCAATGATGTGGCACAGGTTTTCTATGTGAAGGACATGTCTACCAAGCCAAGAAAAAGAAAAGATAAGGAAGCGAATGCATCGTACGATGAGCCAAAGTGGCACATAGTTCTTTCTGGGAAGAGAAACATCGTGGGAGTGGATGACAAGACAGACAAGTCAGAAGATTATGAAAAGTTTGATGAAATTGCTCCATTCACAGTGAATATTGACCCGAGCATCCCGTTAAATGATGAAGATTTTTCCATGGTTACGGCAAAGGGACACACGCGAAGAAAAAGTTTCACACCCAAAGATCTGGGATGTGATCGGCTTCACTATCATCACTTTCTTCTGTGTTTCACACCTAGAAGGGAATCTCTGTAATAGTTAGGGTAGTTAATTATGTGTTTTGGCATTTGAAACGTGAAGAAATTTTATGTGCAAACAAATTCTTTCATGCCTTTACTGATTTTTAAAGTTAAGTTATTCACAAACTAGTGATTCACACTAATTTCAAATAATTCAAAATTTAAACTATTCAAATTTGAAAACTACGGGCACTAACAGAAAGTTTGTAATTTTTTGTACCTAAAGCAAAAATATTCACAAAGAAACTCTAAATACACAAAAAAACAACTCAAAAATAAATAAAGCAAAAAAAAATTAAAAAAAGCCCGCCTACTAGGCCAAAGCGGCCGGCATACGACTAGAAACCCAACCTATTGTTGGGCCAGGATGCAGGCCCGCAAAGGCCTAGTAGGCCAACAGGGCAGCACAGAACATGTAGGCCCAGTAGGCCTGCTTTGGAGAGGAGCTCGAGAGAGCTACCGCACGGGGGTTTATAAACCAGTGCGGTCGCCCCTCGGCTAGCGAGGTGGGACTAAACTTGCCGCACCGCACCTGCACCAGTGCACGACCTTTAGTACCGGGTCATGGCACCAACCGGTACTAAAGGGGGGGCCTTTAGTACCGGTTGGAGCCACCACCCGGTACTAAAGGGGGTCGCTTCCCGCCGCTTGGCCTGGCCAAAACAGGCCTTTAGTACCGGTTGGTGGCTCCAACCGGTACTAAAGGCCCCTCCTATATAAACAACACTTACGAAAATTTCAGTTTCTCATCTGCTTCTTCTCCTCTGCACCGTCGCCCGCCGCGCCCCCCGTACGTCTCCATCCCTCGTCGCCGCCCCCGTCGCCGCCCCGTCCCCGTCGTCGCCGCCCCCGTCGCCGCCCCGTCGTCACCGCCGCCCCGTCCCGGCCCGTCCCGCGTCGTCCCCCGTCCCCGTCGTCGCCGCCCCGTACGTCCCCGCCGTCGTCGTCGCCCCGGCCCGTACGTCCCCGTCCCCATCATCGCCGCCCCGTCCCTGTCCCCGTCGTCGTCATCCCCGTCGTCGCCGCGCCCGTCGCCGTCCCCGTCGCCTCTCGCCTCGCCGGTGAGCGCACACACACACATACATTTTTTTTTAGTTATACAAATAGTTAGAAATTTTTCTGTTTTTTAGAAATTGTTAGAAGTTTTTCTGTTTTTTAGAAATAGTTAGAAATGTTAGAATTGTTAGAATAGTTAGAAATGTCAGAATTGTCAGAATAGTTAGAAATGTTAGAAATTTTTCTGTTTTTTAGTTATAGAAATAGTTATAAAAAAGTTACAATTGTTTGAAATTTTTCTGTTTTTTAGAAATTGTTAGAAATTTTTCTGTTTTTTAGAAATAGTTAGAAATGTTAGAATTGTTAGAATAGTTAGAAATGTTAGAATTGTTAGAAATTTTTCTGTTTTTAGTTATAGAAATAGTTATAAAAAAGTTAGAATTGTTAGAAATTTTTCTGTTTTTTAGTTATAGAAATAGTTAGAAAATTTTCTTTTTTTAGTTCTAGAAATATTAGAAATGTTATAGAAATGTTAGTTATATAGAAATGTTAGAAATTTTAGTTATCAAAATCCAATCATTAAAAAAATGTTACTTTTTGCGGGCATATAGCTAGTATTTGTTCTCGACGATGCCCGGCCCGCATCCTCGCCGTCGACCCGTCCGCGACGACGTCCGACTGACCCATGTCCGGGACTGGGCTCCGCCGGGCTGGCACTGGGAGGTGCTGCCTGGAGGGGCGCGCCGCTTGATGAGGAACCCGGCCCCGGGTCCCGTCGTCGACCCTGATCTCATTTGGTGGCGTTCGCGTGGGCCAGTTTCGGTGCGGAGGGAGCCGGCCCCGCCGGAGGTGGTACGTCGCCGTGTCAGGGAGGAGGACGAGCACGTCCATCGCTACATGGTTGCGTTAGAGGGCGACAGGTTCTCCAATACCTGGCAATTTATTCAGAGATCTCACTTCAGCTATAATCCTGTGAGGGTTCCTTCTCTTTGGGTGTCCACCGCCCGCGCCGCAGGAACCGCGAGTGTCCTAGATTCTTCTATAGTATTCGATCTTTATTAGCTACCTAGCCAGTGATGTACTCGATATATAATATTCAAGACGATGTATTTGAGATTATATATTATTCGAGATGATGTATTCGATATTATATCTATTATTCGAGACGATGTATTCGAGATTATATCTATTATTCGAGACGATGTATTCGAGATTATATCTATTATTCGAGATGATGTAATTTGAATACTAAATTGTTTTATATTTCTTTTGGCATAGTTAAATAAAAGCTATGGCGGACAATACCAACAGAGAGGGAGAACAGACCATGTTCGATATAATACGCGGGCCAGATGATGATCAGAATGAAGAAGATTATGACGGCTCCGAATTTCTAAACAACACCAGAGAGGGTGATATGATATTCGATCGCGACGACCGAATTGATGAAGTCATGAACTACGATTATGACAACACCGGAGAGGTATATATATTTATATAAGCAGGCATCTGGTGATCATCACATGTTTTAAATGAGTTGAAGATATATTAACGAATCGATCATTCTTCTTTCAGCCATCCGGATCGAGCAAATCTTTAGGCAACAGGACGAAACGAGGCCCGAACAAAAAGTTGAAGGAGGGCGTAAAGTATAATATCGAGGCAATCAAACCTAATGGTGAACCATTAGCGCCTAAGAAGATTGCGGACAAGTTCGTTCGTCAGTGCGCAGTTCTTGTGAAGGACCAACTCCCGATCTCCCTTCAAGAATGGAGAGAGCCAGCAAAGCCACGTCCAGATCTTACTTTTGTCGATGACAGACAAAAAAGTCTACTTTGGGATACTCTCATGGAACATTTCACCCTACCAGATCATTTCACAGAAGCAGATGTGCAGAAAGTCAAGGACGCTGCTCTTAGGAAGATGGCGGTTGCATTCAAGAACCACAAGAATCGTGAATGGGACAAGTACGTCAAGGGAGGAAGGAAGACTCCAGTATTCGAGGGAACACTAGAGAATCAAAGTGCTCATTGGGATGATTTCGTGAAATTCAAGGATTCAGAATTATCTAAGGAACGGTCAAGAATAAACAAGGCCAATGCCGCAAAAAAGGGTAAGTTCCATAAGCTGGGGCCAGGTGGCTATGCGGTGGGAATGCCTAAGTGGGATAAGTCTGAGAAAGAGATGCTGGATGCAAGTGTCACTCCAGAAACATTGAGCTAGCCCCCCAAGTGTAGGACTTGGTTCTATGCGCATGGAGGGGAGTTGGACCCGAAGACAGGCAAAGTTTCCAAGAAGGCATGTCTGCACGGAGCCGAAGATAAGCTACTTGTTGCAATAGAAGAGGCTCGATCCGGGTTGTTCGAGCCCAACAGAGAGAACGACGAGCTTACACGTGCCCTGGGAAATCCTGAACACCCGGGAAGAACACGAGGCATGGGCGCTATTCCGTGGTATGAGGGGTTTTCGAACTGGAACGCCGACTACAGAACCCGTGCGAGAAAGAAGATTGCGGAGGAGAAGAAGAGGAAGATGGAGGAGGAGCAGAGGAAGCTCGACTATGAACGCCTTCAAGGCCTAGAATCAGCGCACGCGGACTTGGCAATCAAATTCCAGCGGCAGTAGGAGCAGATCGACTCACTTAGCCAGCAAAGGGGGTCTCAGCAGCTGCAGCAGCTAGCGGATGATCCAGCATTGGATAGCACCGCCCCATCCATGCCGAGAAGCAGCGTGGGTTCCGCCACGTTTGACGCAATGCTGGATAGATACCCCGTGGATGATATCGCGGAGAACACTAACTGCGAGCTACACTTCAAAATTAAGAACATATCCTTGAAGGTGGCGGACGGCGTTGCTTATACAAATTCCCCCGATGCAACCTTCCATTGCAACCCGATTCCAGCAGGCTATGCTCGTGTCGTGGTTGATGAGGTGGTGGACCAATATTCGGGGCTAGAGCTTGACATTCCTGGAGGTGACGAGGAGCACACACTCAAAGATGCCAAACATCGTATCATCCTATGGAGAAAGGATTGCATCATCTTTCGAAGGCCACCGACACCGCGTCACCCGACTCCTCGTCGAAGTCCGCCACCGAGTCAGCAGACTCCCGCTCCTCCAAGTCCACCAACGCGTGAGGCCACTTCTCCTTCTCCAAGTCCGGCAAAGTGTCAGGCCACTCCTCCTCCAAGTCCGACACAGTGTCACACGTCCACTCCTCCTCCAAGTCCGGCACAACCTCAGGCCACTGCAAGTCCGGCACAGCTTCAGGCCACTCCTCCTCGTCCAACTCAGCCCCATCAGCCATCTCCGCCGCCTCAGCAATCGCAGAAGAGACACCCCGCAGCTATGGTGCGTAGCGGTACGAGTCAAGGTCATAGTACAGGAAGTACAGGCGGAGGCAAGCGATATAAATATGGTCCAAACCTCACTACTCCTCTTCCTGAGAGGGCTTACGACAGGACTGAGGAGCAAACCAATGCCATAGTGCGGGCAGAAGTCGACGCCCATTTTGGACCGAAACCGCCACCGCCGCCAAGGGAGAAAGTGCATGTGGAAGTAGTTGACCACTTCATTCATATGGCTCAACCACCAGCTCCTAAGCCTGTTGACACAGACTATGAGCGCCACATCAGGAAGTTACATCGACAACATCTACAGAAGAAGGCGAGCTCGAGCTCGAGCAAACAACAAGCAGCTGTCAAAAAATGCGGGAAAACCGTAGCCCAGCTGGGAGAACAGGCGGCGCAATCGACCCCCCGCTTGTTGTGCCGCGAACAACACGTGACAGTACGCGCGCCCAATGTTATTGTGGGCAAACAGTTTACGTTCCCGAGGTGGGCGATGTGGTAATAACTCAGGAGCATATAATGCAGGCTGAAACTCTCAACATCACTGTTGGACAACTCCTCGAGATCGAGGACATGCCTGTGCTTACAGAGGAGGAAATAAAACGGAAATATGCCCGGGGCCAACCTTTGGTCAAGCCAGAAGAGGTCAAGAAGCTCCCAATGAGAATGTATGAATTGCATCAATGGTACATGGTCATTACCAAGAGATCCGATCGAGAGTCCCTCATGGTGCAAGTCAAGAAGGATCATTACTACCATGAGAATGCTGTGACCGTTGAGTATTCTGAACTGTTTCAGTTATACAATCAAGACGCACTCGACAAATCTATCGTTAGTTGCTATTGTATGTAAGTGATTTCATTCTGTAATTTAAGTCTCAAGCTAGCTATAGTGATCCTTTTGATCAATCATTACCTGTAATTATCCTCACTATATTCTTTTCTGTGGTATTATACAGGATGAAGATGTATGAAATGAGAAAAGATGGACGCTATGGCATTGGGTTCATTGACCCAAACACCATTAATGAATACACATGGAAAATAAAAAAGCATTATGAAAAGTAGGTAGAGGACAGCATGCTAGAGTTCTTGAAGGGCCTCAAATACAATGAAGATATACTACTTCGTTACAACTTCCAGTGAGTCACACTTTCTTGTACTACAAATTCTCTGTTTTTGCCTACTAGCTAGCTACATGTTTTTGCTTACATATGCCCGCTTAATTAAGACATGCAAACGTGTGTGCATGCAGATTTCATTGGATCTTGTGTATCATTAAAGTTGACGCCGGAACAGTTCAAATACTGGACTCACTACTCAAAGAAAATAGTGACTATAACATCTTGTTTGGGATAGTCAATAGGTAATTTCAATCATTATTAACTATATATCTCGGCCTATTTAGTTCATCATTTCATGATATGAACTATTTAATAACCCCTTTATTCATTTTCTTTGTCGGCGGGCAGGGCTTGGGCAAGGTTCATCAGCGTCACGGAAGGCGAATGGAAACGACAGCTGAAATGGTTTCGACCCAAGGTAAGTAATTAAGTCGTACTAGCTAGCTAGCTAGCTGCCATCTCTTTAATTATCATGCTTGATTAATTATTATCTGATCAAATTAAATTACATTCTCGTAATAAAGGCCCTGAAGCAGGCGCAGGGGACTGATCTGTGTGCATTCTGCGTTTGCAAGAACATTCGCATGATGGCGTCCGAAAGGAGCAGATCTCAAAGACAGGAATGGGTACGCTTGTCAGAACACTATTCACAATTTTTACACCATTATCGATATCTAGTCACACAACTAATACACATGCATATTGATCTCCTTCTTAACAGTTCAAAAAGGTGCGGGACAAGCTCCTAGAAACGGAGCGCGTAGAAGCACTTCAAGAGGAAATAGCGGGATTTTTGCTCGACCAGGTCATAAATCCAAAGGGAGAATACTATTACCCGCTACCACCCCCATCGACCAGGTCATGAACCACTTCCAATTGTCATCGTGCTCCGAAGGCACCAATTAGGCTAATGCCACTGGCTCCGAAGGCAACATGCATATGTAGGAGAAATTGTATATAGCTATACATGTGTGTATGTGTGAATTAATATGGTGGTTTGTGAGACATTGATGATATATATATGATTGGTTATACTAGAAATTCTATATATATATATATGCATAACGTGTACAATGTGTAGTATCGTAAAATACCAGCAAACGAAAAAGAATTAAAATGGAAAACACAAAATTAAATGAAAAAGAAATCATAAACCAAAAACCCCCCAAACATTTTAGTACCGGTTGGTGTTACCAACCGGTACTAAAGGGCTCCCGGCCCCCGGAGCTGGCTCGTGCCACGTGGTTGCCCTTTAGCACCGGTTCATGCTGAACCGGTACTAAAGGGGGGGGGCCTTTAGTGACCACACTTTAGTGCCGGTTATGGAACCGGCATTAAAGGGCCTTACGAACTGGTGCTATTGCCCGGTTCTGCACTAGTGTCCCCAAGCTTGGGACAAACATTAATTGCAGAAAATAAATTCTCAAACATGTCATTCTCATCAAACATAGCGTCCTCAAGCTTGTGGCTTGGCATATCATAAGCATAATCATTCTTATCATTAATAGTATGAATAGCACCAACGGTATAACAATTGCTATCATCATAATTTCCCAAGTTGATGCCAAAAGGATTTCCAAGATTATAAGAAGTATCATTATCTTCCCAATCATAATCATCACAACAAGCAACATGCATAACAAAATCATCATCAAGTGCATCATCTTCCACAATTATTTTTATTATTTTTCATGAGGCACAACAATAATAGGAGCAACATTATTTGGGAGAGATACCTTTTTACCTCTCTTCTTTTTTCATTTCTTCTTCTTCACCACATCATGTGTGGGTTTAATTAATCTTTTCAAGCTTCTTATTGATGAGATTGGTTGGATAGGAAGCTCCTCCTCGTTACCTAATTCATCATAATAAACTCTAGGAGGGTTTTTGGAAATATTTTCCCTTTCATTAGTACTCTCTTCATATTCTATTTGTTCTCTTGACTTTAGGTAGTTGGCAATATAAGGATTCTCAATGCAATTGACCACACAAAACATATAAATTTCTTCTAGATCAAAATCAAGAAATCTCTTGAGGTTAAATTTTGGAATACCCTTAGTTATACGTTTCATTTCTTCATACCCCAAAAGAAGACTAAGCTCTTTATGCTGCTCAAGGGTAATCAAGTTATCACAATTTTTGGACACGATTTGATCATGAAAGAATTTGCATTGGAGGTTTAAATGACCATGTTCATTGCAAAGTTCACAAGGATGGTGAAAAAAATTAAATCTTTCAGCACAATCATCTAGCCTCTCTTGCAACTTTCTTGTTTCTAAATATTTATGCTTCTTAAAAAAGCTATCTTCCATTTTTGGTGCACAATTGCACTTCCAGTTCACTCCGCAAAAAGTGACATGCTTATAAGAAACATTTTTGTCATGACTTGTGCAATCATCATTAGCATTTTGGATATTCAAACAATTCATACTAACAACATTGCAATCATGCTCATCATTCAAATATTTTGTGCCAAGCATTTTATTGACTTCTTCTTCTAACAATTGCGCACAATTTTTCGAACCATCATTTTCAAGAAAGATATTATAAAGATGATCAATAATATGATGCAACCTAAATTCCATTTTTATGTAGTTTTCTTTTATAAACCAAACTAGTGATAAAACAAGAAACTAAAAGATTCAATTGCAAGACCTAAAGATATACCTTCAAGCACTCACCTCCCCGTCAATGGCACCAGAAAAGAGCTTGATGTCTACTGCGCAACTTTATTCTTGTAGACACGTGTTGGGCCTCCAAGCGCAGAGTTTTGTAGGACAGTAGCAATTTTCCCTCAAGTGGATGACCTAAGGTTTATCAATCCGTGAGAGGTGTAGGATGAAGATGGTCTCTCTCAAACGACCCTGCAACCAAATACAAGAAATCTCTTGTGTCCCCAACACACCCAATACAATGGCAAATTATATAGGTGCACTAGTTCAGCGAAGAGATGGTAATAAAAGTGTAATACAGATGCTAAAAAATATTTTTATAATCTGAATAAATAAAAACAGCAAGGTAGCAAATAGTAAACGGGCACAAAAACCGTATTGCAATGCTTAAAAAACAAGGCCTAGGGTCCGTACTTTCGCTAGTGCAACCTCTCAACAATGCTAACATAGTTGGATCATATAATTATCCCTCAAAGTGTAACGAAGAATCACTCCCGAGTTCCTATTAGCGGAGAACAAAATATAAGAATTGTTTGTAGGGTACTAAACCACCTCAAAGTTATTCTTTTCGTTCGATCTATTCAAGAGTCCGTACTAAAATTACACAAAGCTATTTTTCCGTTCAATCTATCCTAGAGTCCGTACTAAGATAACACCAAAGCAAGTTCATATTCATAATACTCAATCCACACAAAGAACTATAAAGAGACCCCAAAGTTTCCATCGGAGAAAAGATAATAAAAACGTGCATCAACCCCTATGCATAGATTACCCCAGTATCACCGCGGGAATCCGCGAATTGAATGCCATAACATATATCAAGTGAATCAATAAGATACCTCAATTGTCACCTCAAGTATTCATACCGCAAGACATATATCATGTGTTCTCATCTCTGAATATTCAATCCGACAAGAAAAACTTCGAAGTGTAAAGACTCAATTCATCACAACAAGAGTATAGAGGGGAGAAACATCATATGATTCGACTATATTAACAAAGCCCATGATATAGATCACGAGAGAGAGAGAGAGATTTATCACATAGCTACTGGTACAAACCCTCAGTCTCGAGGGTGGACTACTCCCTCCTCATCGTGGTGGCCGACGAGATGATGAAGATGGCCACCGGAGATGATTCCCCCTCCGGCAGGGTGCCGGAATGGGTCTAGATTGATTTTCGGTGGCTACGGAGCCCTGCAGCGGCGGAACTTCTGATCTAGGTTAACCCCGAAGGGTTTTAGAATATTTCGGAATTTATAGTGCAAAGAAGGGATACGGGAGGCCACCAAGGTGGGCCCAACCCTCATGGGCGCGTCAGGGGGCCCTGGCGCGCTCTGCTGGGTTGTGCCCCCCTCGGGGCACCCCTCAGGTGCTGCTTTGGCCCATCGGGAGTCTTCTGGCCCATAAAAAATCCAAAAAAAAGTTTCACGGTGTTTGGACTCCGTTTGATATTGATTTTCTGCGATGTAAAAAACAAGCAAAAAACAGCAACTGGCACTGGGCACTGGGTCAATAGGTTAGTCCCAAAAAATGATATAAAGTTGCTATAAAAGAATTGTAAAACATCAAAGAATGATAATATAACGGCATAGATACTTCATAAATTATAAATACGTTGGAGACGTATCACAACTCTTCTGGATCTCGACAACAAGGAAGAGTAGCCGGAGTTCCGGCCCGACGCCAATGACCATGAGGCGGTCCGCCCGGCGCATAGGTCATCTATATCTCCAACGACGAGTTGAAAAGTAAGGTAGTTATTATTCAAATGTAGCTCATTTTATCTGTATATGCTGAACTAGGTATAATGAATTTCACATTTCATGGATTAAATATGAAAATAGGGGTTTGCAAATGGGGGTTGTGGTTGCAGAGCAGGTCAAATGAGAGTTGACCGACCCGTGTCGTCCGCAGACATATAGGGGTGTGCTCTTGCTACTGTAGCACTGTCCTAGTACTCCCACTTGTATGCCCCCTTTTGCTTTGATTGATTCAGAACTTTAATTAAGCTGTGTTCATACTCAAACATAATACTACCTGTCGATCGTTCCTTCATTTGCTAATACACATCGATCGTTGGACGCAAATTAAACCAATCACCTAATTATGTAATGTCCGTTTCAAAACTCTGCCCCCGTATTTTTGCTTATTTCCCCTGGACTCAAGAGATGGAACTATATGGCATTGGCAGATAGATGGTTTCAAATAATTAACAGGAAGTTGGGAATACACGGTGACCAAGTGGCTTTGGTCTGGCATCTTGAAACCTAAAAAACCAACGGAGTTAACCGTATATTTCTTGATTGATCGAGATGCGTGGGCATGCATTCGTCACCCGCTTGCAGAGTACAATAACAAATATAGTATCTCATGGTCATTCAATATAAGCCCTTTTACAGTCTATAATCAATTTTTTTTGTACCGGCCTGCTACGTATATTCCGTCGGTCGGTATATAGATCACAAAACCGAATAAGAACCACATGATACATAATAATCAGAACTGAAGCAAAATGAATAAATAGATAAAATTTAAAAGAATATCCGTACCCTAAATATACGGATATGTGTAACTCATGGAACTTTCTGTGTCAGCCGGTCCATCCACTTAATTCATGATACTGCTCGTGGTCTTCTTGATGAGGTCCCAGACACTTCTCACATGTCCCTCCTCTTGCAGCGACGACCCAACGGCGAACCGAAGCACAAACTTATCACCAACCACCGTATGCGCAAGATATGCCTTGCCAGTCTTGTTCAGATTCTCCATTAGTACACGGTTGACCTCATCGGCATCCTCCTCCGTCATGGCTCCACTTGCCTTGATCCTAAAGCACACAAGAGCAAAGTTTCTCGGCACGACCACCTCGAACCTACCGTCAGCACGAACAAAATCTTCAAACATCTTGGCCATGGCGACATCACTACGGATGTGCTCTTGGAGCTTTGCAGTACCGTAAGTGCGCATGACCATCCAAAGCTTGAGCCCGCGAAAGCGCCGACCGACGCCGACCTGCATGTCCTTAAGATCGGTGACCTCACCAGACTCGGTAGCGTCGTTTTTGAGGTACTCCGGGTTGGTCTCCAACGAGTCGCTTAGCCGATGAGCATCACGGACGTAAAGGCAGGTGCAATCGAGGCATGTGAGAAGCCATTTGTGCGGACTCATGCTAATGGAGTCCACGCGCTCAACGCCGTCGAGATGGTGGCGAAACTCCGGGCAGATACACGCACTGCCAGCGTAGGCAGCATCGACGTGGACCCACGCATTGAACATGGCGGCAATGTCTGCAACGGCGCCCACCGGGTCGACGGCGTTGGAAGACGTGGTGCCCACCGTGACACAAACATATGTAGGCACAAGACCGGCGTTGGCATCAGCTTGCATTGCCTCGAGAAGTTTGGCCGGGTCGAGCCCGTAGTTAGTTTCCGGCCCCGTGGAGATGGAGCGGATGTTGGCGGGGTCGAAGCCTGCGAGGCGACACGCCTTGAAGAACGTGGAGTGGGTCTGGTCGGCAGCATACACAGTCAAGCGTGGGATGTCGGACACGCCGACGGAGCCGGTTCGGCGCAGCGCTGCATCACGAGCGGCGACTAGCGTGACAAGCATTGCCTCGCTTGTTGTGCCAAGGATGACGCCACCACCAGTGCCACGACCATTGCTGGTGCGGTTCATGAAGGTAGTGGGTAGGCGCAAAAGCTGCGCAAGCCAGTCGAGAGCGAGAACCTCCATCTCGGTGGCTGCAGGCGAGGCCTGCCACGTGAATCCAACGGAGTTCATGGCAGAGGCGATGAGGTCGCCGGCGATGGCAGCGGCGCTGTTCGTGGACGGGAAGAAGGCGAAGAAGTTTGGGCTAGCCCAGTGCGTCATGCCGGGGACGACGGAGGTCCTGAGCTCCTTCATGGTGACATCAAATGGCGCGGAGTAGGTTGGCGGGGACGCACTGAGCTCGTCTTGCAGGTATCCGGGCTTCACGTTAGGGAGAACATGCATGGACTCGACGTTGGTGTAGTAGTCGGAGATGAAGTCGACAGCCTTGTGAAGGTATGCGCGGACATCTTCGGGATTGAGCGGCTCGAACGCGGCCTTGTCGTTGGGCAAGGCGGAGAAGGACATTGGGTTGGTGTCCAAGCTGCCCATTTTTGTAGGAGCAAAGGAGGTGTGAGGCGTGGCTTAATGAAGTGGAGCTAGCTCGCTTTGCTGCCGGAGAGCAACGAGTAGAGAAGAGCTAGTAGGAGTAGTAAGTTGGCTAGCTAGCTTTGCTGCTTTGGTTTGGTGAATGGAGTTCGTCCTTGGGGCGGGGTATATATAGGTGAGGTGATTAGGTGGACGCGGGAAGCGGCGTGGCGGTGTGGCCGTTGGATGAGTCCCGCGTCCTGGTCGCGCGCGCTTACGTACGTATGTACGCTGCCAGGAAAGTGCATGGGTAGGTAGAGATGCGATCTGGAGCGCGCGCGACACGAGTCGGATGGTCAATCAATCGATACGTTATGTTGCGTTTGTTAATTGGCCACCACGCGGCTTCCTTTTCTTTTTTACGGGTGCAGCTGCTTAAACTCTTGGACATTCATGCTCAAAAAAAAAAAAAAACTCTTGGACATTCGAACAGCAGACAAACATGGTTACCTATAAATCCAATTTTAGGTGAGAAGGCAAAAGATCTAGGTAGAAAGATTGCTTTCACAGCAGACGTCAAAACTCACGTACATATGCAATGATCTAAATATATGAGTATATCGAATTTAATATCATTCTATATTATGAGACAAAGGGGGTATAAAACTCTCGTCAAATAAACCCGGAACAAATAAAATACAGATAGCACTTAAAATTATTAAGTAGCTCATCAATCCACAGCCTCAAATTCAACACAGTTATTCACCAAACATAACACAGTGCACCAACAAACATAACAAGGAACACAGAAGTAGAACTAGTGGTCTTATTGCCCAGTTCACGTCCACCGCTCTTCGAAGAGATCTTGTAGAAGACTTTCATCAGTATCCATATTTCATGCACAGAGCTCAGTTGTGGAATTCCGTGGAACACCTAGCAAGCACCGAGCTTGATTTCTGCCGGAGTAACTCGACAAGGCGGATAAGTTCGTTGGATTTCTAGCAAAGGTGTCAGGAGGGACCTAAAGTGCCGAGGGTGAGCCTGGGGTGTGTCCTATTCCGACGGCGTCGCGCTGTACCAACGTGGACAACTCGGTACAGAGTCACGCTAGACAGTGGTTGCGTGGGGGTCGCTTGACTGCCAATCTACCTTAGCAGGAAGCGGTTGCTAGAAATTCAAGAAAACTCAAAAATAGTTCAGGAACATTAATGAAAGAAAAAATATGGCAAGTTACATGAATGCTTAGAAAATATTCCAAAGTTTACTCAAATTCCCTAGTTGTTCAAGATACGTTCTAAAGATTGTTTTTCTTAAATTGTATGAAATTCTCCAATTTTAAATCCAATATTTTTAGTAGATTTCCAGAATGTTATGGATATTTTGTCACATTTTAACGTTCATTACTTTTCTACTTTTCCGCCATTTTTAGTATCTTTCATTGCTCCTTATTTTATTGCTATTTTCTAACATATACTTTGCCTTTTCTTTCGTGCTATTTGTGCTAGCACGTGTGAGAAACTATCAGCACACAATCCTACATTCCACTTTGGCTAAGGGAACGGACAAATTTGTCAAGTATGGAAAGTTAGTGTGGCTCAAAGTTATCAGTCTAAAGTTTGTAGCACGAATAAATTTAATAAATAATCAAGGGACCCAAAAGAACTTTCCCAATTGATTTTCAAATATTAATTGTTTTGGCAATTGATGTAATGTTGATCTGAAAGTCGAACTTTATTGATTCTTTCTTGTTCTTCTTACCCAACATGCTCACTTCACTTTTTTGTTGTTTCTTCTTCTATACCACCTGTTGATCGAACCACAAAGGCCACCATCAGGGCCGGCCCTGGGGGGATGGCAGGGGGGCGGCCGCCCAGGGCCCCCGAAATCTAGGGGGGCCCTCCAGGGTTCGCAAGGAGCCCATGGCATCGACCTAGACACACACGCACGGAGAAATCCCTGTTTTCCTTCTTCCCATCGCGAGTTCGCCGCTTCGTGACGATCCTATTCCCGCAAGGGCTCCAATCACGAGTCTCGACACCAATGTAGATCGCTCTCCGTCATGCGGCCGGCTGGTCTTCCTCCAGGTCCCCAGTCCCGTTGTGTTATCCTCCGTTCGTGAGATGCCTCTCATGTGCAAGACGAAGCCACCCACTTATAAAGTCATCCCTAACCTCCTCTTTCTAGTTGGTCATGTTCATATAGTGCAGCAGCAGTCAGATCTTAGAAGGTCTCGCATATGATGCAGTACAAAATTTTAATTTCGTGTGCCCGTTGCTCTATTTCTTATTTCAATCTGGACTTTGTCGACACAACACCAATCGCCTTATCTATTGAAAAAGTTGCCTGCTATGTGTTTGATTGTCGTTCTTTGCATTCTCTCTCCAAATCATATGACTGCAAATTTAACATAAAAATTAGAAGGAGGTCTCAACTATACACACATAACTTTAATCCAAACATGGTTATATAATAAAGCCACTCAGACTCCCGTAGCCGTCGGGTAGGTAAATGATCTTTTATTGTTGCAAATGAAGCTTTTAAACTTTAAACCTTTCATCTTGATGTTTACCCTCTATCAGGTATTCGATTTGTCTAATTAAGTAAAGGAATACACTATTTACAATTCTCGTTTTATTTTGAAATAATAAACAATAATAAGTTAGGTAAAGGAATGAATCTAAAAAGAAATGAGATTATTAGTATGATCTTTATACTAGGGGCCCCGGGTTGCAATTTCGCCCTGGGCCCCTGAAATATCAGGACCGGCCCTGGTTGTGCTCGACGTCCCTACACCTGCCACGGCGGATATTCTGATGTCGATGTCATCGACATCTTGTACGTGGCCGCCACCGATAGAGACATCCACATCTCCTAGGCGCTCAACATGAACAACTCAGACGTATCGGCGCACACCCTCCATCTGCATTCTTTGTTTCATGTCCTCCTTGCGTTCCCTTTTGTGTCTGCCACCAATATCAAGCCTCGGGCTACTACCACTGCCAGCCTCTGTCCAAGATGCACCAGGCTCCACTCCATTGTAGAATGAAGTCCTCCACCACGCCTCCTTGGGTACACAACTCACTCGACATGCTATCCTCCTACTCATTCCTAACGCGACAATGGTGTCGTATCTCCGGCCCTGCGCATCCGTCGGGCCAGCATAGTCCTACGCGCACGCGACCGTGCAGTCGATGACATACTCCCTGGGCGGGGTCTGGTTCACGATGGGGCTGGTGATGGGGTCGTCGTACGCCGCCCGTGCGCCAACTTAACCTCTCCCTACCCCTAGATCCACATTGATCTACACAAAGCATCACTGGTGAGGGGTGTGAGCAAACATGGTCAATGACACCAAGCCAAGGATGCACGCTAGTCTTTTTGTCACCTTTTAACTTTTTATTGCTCTGTGACAATGTACGTGGCAGGGTTATGTGCATCTAGGGGGGTTTGTTTTGTTTTACCAACACTGGGACCTATCAAAAGCATCCACCACTTCCCAACTCCACTATATATAAAAACTACTCTACAAAATGCTCTCTTAGACCCCATCTTTCTCAGTTCTCGGCCAGTCGAAAAAGGAAAAATGTGCATCGCTGGGTGGCTACGCTGATGAGGGCAGCGCAGTGGCGGTGTGCCCAAAGTGGCAGCACAACAACAACACCATGACCTCTCCAGTCTCCACTCCGTCTTAGAGCATTACTAGTAGAACCCTCAAACCCTCAAACCCTCACTAGCGTTTTAAGGATTCAAAAATGATCTTTTTGTGCACTTTTACGGGTTGAAAAACAGGGGCAAAGATTAGAACTCTCAAACCCAACCCTTATAACGGAATATTCCTCATGAATGACGTTGTCGTTGCGCGCGGGAGGTCGACGGGGTGGCCGCCGGTGACGGGGGCGACTAGCAGCGGCGGTCGCGGGCGTGGGCGCGGGAGTTGGGAGGATTTTCCCCTCCCGCGCGAGGATAACCGCCAAATGAGGGTTGGGGTAGGTTTTGCTCCCCAACCCTTACTTTTGAGGATTAGGAGAGGGTTTGAGGGTTGGACCTTTAATTTTTTTTGAGGGTTTGAGGGTTAAGGGGTTCTAGTCTACGGCTTTTTTTCGACGAAAACTGTAAAAAAGCAGTTATTTTTAAGGGTTTGAGGGTTTGAGGGCGCTACTAGTAATGCTCTTATCCCTTGAATTTTAGCGGATCCATCGCCGATGACCATTGCTAGAGGAGCTGTGGCCAGCATAGGGAGTCGCCTGTGGCTGAGACCAATGCAATGGGTGGAGGGACACTGTGTGCTGCTTGGGAATGACCCAGGAGAAGCCTCAGCCGACACTAGAAACCATCCCCAACTACTCTCAGTCCTCTCCTAGTCCCAATCGGCGACACCCTTCTCTCTCCCGATTTCTTCCCATAGGTGCCCCTTATCTCCCGGTCTAGCGTGGAAGGCAAGCCCGTCACACTAGCTGCAGCAACGCGATCACCAAGTCGGCCAAAACTAGAAGACAAGACAATAAGCTAGACATAGAAAAAATCAGCCAAATTGACACTTACATGCGGGCCCTAGGCTTGTTTGATGGGAAATAGAAAAAATGAAATTTTAGGGGAAATTTTTATGGGAACTGAGTAAAGATCTCATTAAACAAATTCCCCTAAAATATACAAACTTCCTATAGAAACACTTTTATGGAAGGTTTTTACAAAAGCTGTTGGAGTTGCTCTAAAGGTGAGGGACTACAAGCTATGGCAGAGGGACTCAAGTTGGCGGCCGAGCACTCTTTGGCTAATATTCTTTTGCAGTCGGATTGCTCCTTAGCACTCAAGGCGCTGTCGGATGACTCGTTGGATAGGTCCATGCATGGTCATCTGGTTAGAACTGTTAAGGGGTACTTGAAGGATAGGGTTGTTATTCCAGTTAAAATTCATAGAGAGCAAAACAGGGTTGCAGATTCGTTAGCGAATTATGGTAGATGTGGGGATAGCACAGCATGTTAGCTGAGATGCTCTCCACCGTGTGTCAGCGTGCTTATCGCTGAGGATTGTAAACCTGTAACTTTGGAGTAATAAACCCTATGTTTCTGCGCAAAAAAAAGGTGAGGGAGTTGGGTGAAGTAAACAGGATGCCATGAAAAAAAATTCAGAATTTACGAGAGCTGTTGGAGGGCTATTTTTGCCTCAACTTCCCGTAGACGGAGACTCTTAATGGATAGGGGAACTATTGGAGTTGTTGTAAGATGTTTCAGATGGCATCTTAGAGCATTTCTAACTCTTCCCTAAAAGGCTATAGCTCCCCAAAACCTAGTCTTTTAGGGATTTAATAACATCTACCCCCCATACATTTGTAACTTTGAATATATTTTAGCATACCCCCAAAACAACCATGTTTGCCCCTATATTTCTGCAGGTTTTAGCTTCTATCTATTCCCTCCAGAACCGAGCAATTTCTGTCGGCTGAGATTTTAGCCACCAACCACCAGTGCCCAATTCCTCCATAGCACCACCTCCACCCTCACCCTAGGCCGCCGCAACCCTAGCTAGTCTTCACTGCTGACCTCGTCCTCGCCTTCCTTGTGAACCTGGAGCCAAGCTCATCCCCACCACTGGCCACCATGCGATCTTGGCCATTTCCACATAGTCGCCTAAAGCAAGAAGATCACCAATAACACACACATTAATGCAAGCTCTCGCCTCCTCTACTATGACCGCCTACAACACCCGACCCGACCTGGCAGGCTCTATTGTCATGAGCCTGGATCGTTGATGAGGCCAGGAATGAACTAGGCCAGCGTCTATGCCTACAATTTGTCTTTCGCCACCTCCCTCGAGCCCTGCTGCCTATTATTGTGTGGTAGACCTCTCTCCACCTAAAAGGTGCTCGACGATTGTTTTGAAGGTATTCCCTTTTTCCGCTTTTCCTATTCTTGTAGTAGATTTGTAGTCTAAACATTGTTCCTATTCATATCTATGATGTAATCCACAAACAAAGAGGCCCTTGGAAGATTTTTGGACGGCTTGTTGTTAGACGAAGATGATGATTTTGAGATGGCGGTGGTCGTGATAATTTGAGTGGAAGAGGGGAAAAAAGAGACAGGGTTTTCAGCTAGGCCATTTCCGCTACAGGGCAGAAGGATGTGCCAAACTTATGAGGGACTACTTTGTGGACAATCCGGTGTATTCGAAGTACCTTTCCATGTGAATTTTCAATATGCACAGGGATCTATTTGTGCGCATTGCAGGAGCATTGGAGGATCATTATGTTTGGTTCAGCCATGGAGGGGTGCAGTTGGAGAAATAAGTGCAAGTCATGTGTCTAAGTGTACCACGACAATGCGAGTGCTAGCATATGGAGTTTCAGGTGACTATGTAGATGAATATAATCGTAATAGGGAAGATACCATCATCTCGAGTGTGAAGAAATTTCACATTATGTGATTGAGCTCTTCAGAGCCAACAACTTGAGTGCCCCACTGATGAGAACACTGACTTATGTCAATGAGTAAAGAAAGATGGTTCCCACTGATGCTTGGGCTCATTTGATTTTATGCATTAGACATTGAAGAAATGCCCGAGAACATGGCATCAGAGCTCTAAAATGAATTAAATTTTTCCTGATAGCCCAAAATAGTCATAGATTGTATTTGCTGATAGGGCCATGTCAAAGATGGTTTGTCATAGAAGTAGAAAATTCCTGAGAAAGCAGATCTTGATCATATGATACCCAACGCGGCAAGCTCATTCATAGTTTTTTCGTACCCACCTTGATAATAGGGCATGGTGGGGTGTTGCAAGCTCGCTTTGCAACTTCCATGGACATAATGTGAATTGGAACCAAAATACATTATTGTACTACTAGGTAATGTTATAAATGGTAGGAAAAATGGGGATTTACAGTAGTTTGCTGAAGATTATGATAACATGTGTGATCTTTCATAACATGACCACAAAGGATGAGTGAGGTCAATCAATGAACTACAACTATGACTACGTGAAGCGCATGTCACAGATCATCATCAAACCAGTGTGATCCAGAAATTCCTTGAAATGCATCGAAAGATTGAGAACCAGGGGAGCTCATGACCAACTCTAAGATGACCATGCCAAGCACTTGTGGGACTTCATAGACTATATTCGTTCTTGTGTATCAAGTTATTTTGGATTATTAACTTCATTTAGACCTTGTGTTGTGTTAATATGGTTCAAATATGTCTATTGCAAACATTGATTTCTAAAATAAATGTTATGCATGTACAGTTCAAATGGTGTTTGTGTATGCGAATGGTTGGGAGAAATGGCAAGGAAAACATTTGAGAGCTAAGTTAGGGGAAAAGACTAGCTATAGCCCTCCCAAACAATTCAAATTAATTGGACTTAATTTTAATGAGGTGGTGTATAGAGTTAACTGATAATCCCCAAGTGCAGGGAATCATCGTAGCAATTTCCAACGGTGGAAGAATAAGTATGGAGTGTCGAACCCACAAGGAGCTAAAGGTAAGATCAATATTCTCTCAAGTCCTATCTACCACTGATACGACTCTATGTACACCGAACGTTTGCTTCCAACTAGAAACGAGAAATAAAACTACGTTGTGGGTATGAAGAGGATAACTTTGCATGATATCGGAGAGATAAAGTATGAAAGTAGGGGCTGCTATCATAAAGTTAGATTATATTACTAAATATTATAAATAGCGAGTGTGGAATAATGGTGGATCGGTGTGCGGAATTGTCCTAGGCAATTGTTAACAAGACCGATAGTCGTCATTGCAATTTCATATGAGGGAGAGGCATAAGCTAACATACTTTCTCTTCTGGGATCATATGCACTTATGATTGGAACTATAGCAAGCATCCGCAACTACTAAAGATCATTAAGGTAAAACCCAACCATAGCATTAAAGTATCAAGTCCTCTTTATTCCCATACGCAACAACCCCCTTACTCGGGTTTGTGTTTTAGTCACTCACCAACCCACTATAAGCGAATCATGAACGTATTGCAACACCCTACAACAGGAATCCCTCACGCTTGCGCGACACGGAGGGAACCATAGGACATCACCAAAATAAAACATACAACTCGTAGCAATCTAGATCATCAATCAACCCAAAGACAAATGATATCTACTCAAAACATCATAGGATGGCAACACATCATTGGATCATAATATGTGGCATAAAGCACCATGTTCAAGTAGGGATTACAACGGGGTGCGGGAGAGTGGACCGCGTAAAAAAGATGAGGATGGTGATGATGATGGTGATGTTGATGAAGACGATCACCGCGGCGATGATTCCCCTCTCGATGGCACTCCTGTGCCACCAAGAGAGAGGAGGAGAGGTTCTCCCCTTGTGCTTCCTCTTCCATGGCCTCCCCCCTGGATGGGGAGAGGTTCCCCCTCTGGTCCTTGGCCTTCATGGTGATGATGGCCCCTCCGGGATCCTCCTCCATGCCCTCCGGTGATGATGGCCCCCTCCAGCAGGGTGCCGGAGAGGGCCTAGATTGGTTTTCGGTGGCTACGGAGGCTTCTGGTGGCGGAACTCTGGATCTAGGTTAATTTTAGGAGGTTTCTGTATTTATAGGAGAAGTTGGCGTTGATTTCACGTTAGGGGGCCCTCGGGGAGTCCACGAGGCAGGGGGCGCGCCCCCACCCTCGTGGGGCCCCCGTGACTCCCCTCTGATAGATTTTCGTTCCAGTATTTTTCATATTTTCCAGAAAAAATCTCCATTGATTTTCATCGCATTCCGAGAACTTTTATTTCTGCACAAAAACAACACCACGGTAGTTCTGCTGAAAACAGCGTCAGTTCGGGTTAGTTCTAATCAAATCATACCAGAATCATATAAAAATATTGTAAACATGGCATGAATACTTCATAAATTATAGATACGTTGGAGACGTATCATTAACTCATAGGGGAAGGGCTAGCGATGCTCTTGGCATATGTTGGACCCATTGGTCCAACCTCGTCACTGAATTTAGATGCACTCTATTGTATTAGGTTGTGTTTTAGATAGACCAAGTATTGGATAGTAGAGCAAACTCCCTTTTTGTTAACATTATATAATTGTTTCTTCTATGCTTGTAAGGCACCCTCATATTTGGGGTCAAACTTTGAACATGAATTTTGCTAGCAAAATACTCCCTTTGTCATAAAGCATAGCTCACCTTAAGTTTTCTTTCTGGTGTCTCCAATATTGTTTCAAGCTAATGTGTGTCGAAGCATTTATGACCAAAAACTGTATGAGCCAATGAATGAAGCATACATGACCCCTCTTAACTATTTGTCATGCAAGTTCGAACAAGCATGAACTATTTTTGGACGAAGGGAGTATAAGTTTTTGTTTTTTGAGGAATGAAGGGAGTATAAGTCATATACCACAAAAAGTATAATATTGGTTTCCTATTCAAAATAATTTAATCATAATATTTTTATTAGATATAACTTAAATTTGCTCTTAGTTTTACTATTTTACATCAAAGTTTGGTCTCACCTTCCGCCTCACCAAACTACACCATAGGTGTTCCCAGCCGCAGTGAGCTACCCAATTATGAAAAGTAGAAAATGTATCATGCTTGATTTTTTTCTTTTACCACGTCCATGTTCATGCTCAAAGGTCAAAAAGTTAACTTTTGTTATTTATATATGGGAACAATGTGTATCAATTCACTTAAAAAGGTTTATTCAGTCTCTTCCCTCCAAAAATATTTGACTAAATAACCAAGTAACTATATCGCCCATTTCTTCCATTATTATACCTGACAATGCATGCAACCTGATATAATATCTTAGGGTACATACATTGGTTGATAAGACAGTGTTATCATAAGCCTGTAGCGTAATTTAGAGATGACAATAAATAAATGATGTACAATGGATCATCTCGTCTTATCTCCAATAACTAGATGTGCCTAAATATTTGGTGAGAGATGCGGTTGCTAAGACAACATCTCTTAATTAAGAGAAAGTCTAGTCTATTTTCTCCTTCTTCTGATTTCATTTTTCTCCACCTCAACATTTATCCTATATGACACTTTTAAGATAACATCATTGTATATGTCTTTAGTACGCTATACCTATGCATGTACCGTGTCACCACCTAGGGATGGTCAAACCGACCAAACTAATAGGTAACACTTAATTACCATTGTAGGTTCAAATTATATAGTACCTAATTAATCTACTTAATTACAAATGCAAAAACACACAATATATTAATGAATATGGTATGTGTGCATTACCAAGTCAACCATTGTTGTTTTAGCATCATTGTCATTGAAAAAGATCAAGAGAATATGTTTATTTTTATCGTGGTTGACAAGCGCTTGAAAGGCATTTCAGATGAACGGACGCAAAAAGTGTCTTCTTTCATTCAATGTGGGAATTTTGGGGTTAATATCAATGATGAGCTCAGTCATTTTTTCAAATCCAGGAGGGTTTGAGGGAAGGGCACCCCATGTCGTCAATTTCGTTTAATATTGTGACGGATATGCCGCCTATTCTCATAGAAAGGGCTAAGAAGGATGGTCATGTTGGGGGCCTTATTCGACATCTGGTTGATGCACGTGTGTCCATCCACTAGTATTCGGATGACAAGATCATTTTTATGGAGCACAACCTTCAAAATGCGACTAATATGAAGTTGATCATGTGTCGTTTAAAAAAACTGGATGAAAATTAATTTCCACAAAAGTGACCTCATGTTTTGGTAATGCCAAATAGGAGGAGAGTCAGTACAGGTAACTGTTTGGCTCTGAGTGGGATCCCTTCCGTTAACATACCTCAGAATTCCCATTCATCACTGTAGGCTCACCAACAAGTATTGAAAAAAATAACTTAAGACCGTTTCAAAAGAAGCTCAACAGTTAGAAGAGTAAGATTTTTTTCATATGGAGGACAACTTACCCTCATAAACATTGTTCTTACTATTCTACCGATGTTCATGCTCTCCTTTTTTGACATACCTAAAGAGGTGTCAAAAAGACTAGATTTTTACCGGTCTTGATTCTTCTGATGGTGTGAGGAATTGAAGAGGAAGTACATAATTGCTAAATGGGACATTCTATTAGCCCTAAGGATCAAGCTGGGTTGGTCATTGAAATCATGAAAAATAAAAAACAAGTGGTTGCTCATCAAATGGTTGCATATTGCTTAACAAGGTGTTTGGCAAGAGTTGCTGCACAAAAAATACATATATTCCAAAATGATATCACAAGTTGATGCGAAGCCTACTGATTTGACATTTTGGAAGGGTTTGATGAAGGTCAAGTCTTCATTTTTTTTATGAGAGCATCCTTTATGGTCGGTGATGGCCAATCAGTGGGTTTCTAGGAAGATACATGGTTGGGGAACACTCCATTAGCTCTTCCATACCCGACCCTTTAGAATTGCGTTAAGGCAGGAGGCCTCGATGGCTTTTGTTCTAGCGGTTAGCCCTTTGAATATTCACTTCAGCAAGCTTTACTTGGTGAATTTTTTTTAAGTGGATCCATTTAATAAGTTGGTGTCGATCAATCTAACTCAAATGCGAGAGGTACATTCCAGTGGAGCTTGACTACCAATGTTGTCTTCACGGTGAACTCTATGTATGCGGATCTGATGAATTATGGGACTATTTTTTGAACAAAGCACATAGGAAAACAAAAGTCCCATATAAAATTAAAGTTTTCATGTAATTCATGTAGGGGAGGTAATTCTTACCAAAGATAATCTGGCAAAACGTAATTGGTAGGGTAGCACAAAATGTTGTTTTTGTTATCAACAAGAAACAATTAATGATTCATTCATGTCATGTTTGTTCTCTACATTGATTTGGCACACAATTAACATTATTTTTAATTTATCACCACCAACAAGTATATCAAATTTCTTTGGTATTTGGTTTGGACGTATTCATCGAAATTTGAAGGGAAAATCCAAGGGGCGTCTGCGCCATTCTTTGGACAATTTGAAATTGCTAGAATGAGTGTGTTTTTAATAGATCATCTATTCCAAAAAGATGCAGGTTATTTTCAGAGCTACGACATCAATCCATACGTGGTGAACACTGCAGCGTGTGGACGCACGGGGATTATGGCCTTTTGGTGCAATCATCTAGAAACAGTTGCACATGTTTTTTCAACCAGTTTGACTAGCGTGCGAATAAAAATTTATGTGGATGAGCTATGTAATATTGTTTCTAACACATATAATCGCTTTTTACTATAAATCTTTTTTACACTTGGTGACTTAGACTTACTTTGGGCGTGTATGGTTCCCGTTGGGGTTTTCACATTTTCGCTCAGCCTGGGCCAGTAGAGCTTGTGTGAGCAAATACGAGGTCTTGTCCATGTTGTGCATGTCATTTGGTTGCCCAGAAAGGCCCAGTCTGCATGAGAGCAGAAATAGAAGCACGCCATTTGGTTGCATGTTTGTGCTCTCCCGATGCAAGACTCGGCTATTTGGTTATGTGCAACATGCGCGGTGTGGTAACCTCTTCTTTGAGTGTGAGGTTACCAGCACACATAAACATAGGCACAATAATACCAACAACACAAAAGAATAGCGAATAAGCCACACTACTAAACAAGCATTAAACCACAGTCATAATTGTTCACCAGACACATGTACTACAAACTAGTTCACCACATAGCATCAACAACATTAAACAACACTACTCGTCAGTCACGACAAAAGTTGGCTCATTCTCGGCGCACTTGATTACCACCATTGTGCATGATCGGTCGAAGATGGTGACCCGGAGAGCATCGTAGGTTAGGACCTTGAAGGTCAAGAACTACCCGATCTATAGTTGATGGGCAATGGAGAAGCCCGACCACCCTTAATTCATGACAGCCCTTCAGCGTCACCATCCAATTGCAATCGGTGCTCGTCATGAGAACAATGACCCTTGGGTTGTGCCCAGGTAACCACAAAATGTATCAGGTATCGGAAGCACCTCCAACCCAGCTTCTAAGAGCACATGGCAAAAGTGGGCTGGGATACTTCCTCATGGAAATGCCCAACCTTCGTCGGCCTCCCCCTCTGCCTCTTGGAGCCGCGGCCTTCACCTGCACCCTTTGAGTAGCTGTTGTCAGCAGCATTGTTGAGGACCAGCTTGCCGGTAGAGCATTGCAATAAAGATCATGAGGTTCAACAAACTACCATATATATAGCTTATCGTCATTGACGAAGTCATGATGAAGCGCATTCGGATGGTCGCCGTCCACATCTTCCTGCCACTAATGCTCGTCGTCTAGATCTTCTCGCTGAAGGTGAGAGGAGACTGGCATGAGAGAGTGCACGGTGAGAGAGTGGTGAGGGGATTTTACTGTGCATCATTGATAAACATCAGGTCATTTCCCGTTCCCTCCTCCCGTGCAGCCATGTGTCTTCCATGTCCTCGCTTGGGCCAAACTTGCTAGAAACGGCCGATCCAGTCATTCCCAAGAGCCAGTCGCTAGGCTGTATTGAGGAAGCGTGCGTTGCAGACCTAGTCGAGTGTGCAAGTAATACAACATCCTAGATATGCCCCCACAACCTAGATGGATGTTATGTGAACAACCAAACATGTTGGTTAAAAAAATGGAGATGTGCATCCAATGATGTAGAGGCTGGGGCTATCGTCTTTTAAACAAATTCAAAGAAAATATGCTTCTCGATAACAAGGGTTGATGTCTACTACACAACCTTCTACTTGTAGACGTTGTTGGGCCTCCAAGTGCAGAGGTTTGTAGGACAGTAGCAAATTTCCCTCAAGTGGATGACCTAAGGTTTATCAATCCGTAGGAGGCGTAGGATGAAGATGGTCTCTCTCAAGCAACCCTGCAACCAAATAACAAAGAGTCTCTTGTGTCCCCAACACACCCAATACAATGGTAAATTGTATAGGTGCACTAGTTCGGCGATGAGATGGTGATACAAGTGGTATATGGATAGTAGATAATAGTTTTTGTAATCTGAAAATATAGAAACAGCAAGGTAGCAAGTGATAAAAGTGAGCGTAAACGGTATTACAATGTGTGGAAATAAGGCCTAGGGTTCATACTTTCACTAGTGTAAGTTCCCTCAACAATGATAACATAATTGGATCACATAACTATCCCTCAACATGCAACAAAGAGTCACTCCAAAGTCACTAATAGCGGAGAACAAACGAAGAGATTATGGTAGGGTACGAAACCACCTCAAAGTTATTCTTTCCAATCAATCCGTTGGGCTATTCCTATAAGTGTCACAAACAGCCCTAGAGTTCGTACTAGAATAACACCTTAAGACACAAATCAACCAAAACCCTAATGTCACCTAGATACTCCAATGTCACCACAAGTATCCGTGGGTATGATTATACGATATGCATCACACAATCTCAAATTCATCTATTCAACCAACACAAAGGACCTCAAAGAGTGCCCCAAAGTTCTACCGGAGAATCACGACGAAAATGTGTGCCAACCCCTATGCATAGGTTCATGGGCGGAACCCGCAAGTTGGTCACCAAAACATACATCAAGTGGCACGTGGTATCCCATTGTCACCACAGATATCCACGGCAAGACATACATCAAGTGTTCTCAAGTCTTTAAAGACTCAATCCGATAAGATAACTTCAAAGGGGAAACTCAATTCATTACAAGAGAGAAGAGGGGGAGGAGAAACATAAGATCCAACTATAATAGCAAAGCTCGCGATACATCAAGATCGTGCCAAATCAAGAACACAAGAGAGAGAGAGAGATCAAACACATAGCTACTAGTACATACCCTCAGCCCCGAGGGAGAACTACTCCCTCCTCGTCATGGAGAGCACCGGGATGATGAAGATGGCCACCGGAGAGGGATTGCCCCCTCCGGCAGGGTGCCGAAACGGGTCTAGATTGGTTTTCGGTGGCTACGGAGGCTTCTGGCGGCGGAACTCCCGATCTATGTTGCGTTCTGGAAGTTTTAGGGTACGTGGAGTTATATAGGCGGAAGAAGTACGTCAGGGGAGCCACGAGGGCCCCACGAGACAGGGGGCGCGCCCTAGGGGGGCGCGCCCCCCAACCTCATGAGCACCTCGTTCCTTCCTTGACGTGGGGTCCAAGTCCATCAGGTGTGTTTCCTTCCAAAAATAACTTCTCCAGTTTATTTCGTTTCGTTTCGACTCCGTCTGATATTCCTTTCCTTCAAAACACTGAAATAGGCATAAAACAGCAAATCTGGGCCGGGCCTCTGGTTAATAGGTTAGTCCCAAAAATAATATAAAAGTGGATAATAAAGCCAAATATTGCCCAAAACAGTAGATAATATAGCATGGAGCAATCAAAAATTATAGATACGTTGGAGACGTATCAAGCATCCCCAAGCTTAATTCCTGCTCGTCCTCGAGTAGGTAAATGATAAAAAGATAATGTTTGATGTGGAATGCTAGTTGGCATAGTTTCAATGTAATTCTTCTTAATTGTGGTATGAATATTCAGATCCATAAGATTCAAGACAAAAGTTTAGTATTGACATAAAAATAATAATACTTCAAGCATACTAACTAAGCAATCATGTCTTGTCAAAATAACATGGCCAAAGAAAGTTATCCCTACAAAATCATATAGTCTGGCTATGCTCCATCTTCACCACACAACATATTTAAATCATGCACAACCCCGATGACAAGCCAAGCAATTGTTTCATACTTTTGATGTTCTCAAACCTTTTCAATCTTCACGCAATACATGAGCGTGAGCCATGGACATAGCACCATAGGTGGAATAGAATGGTGGTTGTGGATAAGACAAAAAGGGAGAAGATAGTCTCACATCAACTAGGCGTATCAATGGGCTATGGAGATGCCCATCAATACATATCAATGTGAGTGAGTAGGGATTGCCATGCAACGGATGCACTAGAGCTATAAATGTATGAAAGCTCAACAAAAGAAACTAGTGGGTGTGCATCCAACTCGCTTGCTCACGAAGACCTACGGCATTTTGAGGAAGCCCATAATTGGAATATACAAGCCAAGTTCTATAATGAAAGATTCCCACTAGTATATGAAAGTGACAACATAAGAGACTCTCTATCATGAAGATCATGGTGCTACTTTGAAGCACAAGTGTGGTAAAAGGATAGTAGCATTGTCCCTTTTATTTTTTTTATTTGGCCTTTCTCTTTTTTGGGGGACAATGCTCTATTGAATGATGATCATCACACTTCTATTTATTTACAACTCAATGATACAACTCGATACTAGAACAAAGTATGACTCTATATGAATGCCTCCGGCGGTGTACCGGGATATGCAATGATGCATGAGTGACATGTATGAAAGAATTATGAACGGTGGCTTTGCCACAAATACTTTGTCAACTACATGATCATGCTAAGCAATATGACAATGATGAAGCGTGTCATAATAAACGGAACGGTGGAAAGTTGCATGGCAATATATCTCTTAATGGCTATGGAAATGCCATAATAGGTAGGTATGGTGGCTGTTTTGAGGAAGGTATATGGTAGGTGTATGATACCGACGAAAGTTGCGCGGTACTAGAGAGGCTAGCAAAGGTGGAAGGGTGAGAGTGCGTATAATCCATGGACTCAACATTAGTCATAAAGAACTCACATACTTATTGCAAAAATCTATTAGTTATCGAAACAAAGTACTACACGCATGCTCCTAGGGGGATAGATTGGTAGGAAAAGACCATCGCTCGTCCCCGACCGCCACTCATAAGGAAGACAATCAATAAATAAATCATGCTCCGACTTCGTTACATAACGGTTCACCATACGTGCATGCTACGGGAATCACAGACTTCAACACAAGTATTTCTCAAATTCACAACTATTCAACTAGCATGACTCTAATATTACCATCCTCATATCTCAAAACAATCATCAAGTATCAAACTTCTCTTAGTATTCAACACACTCATAAGAGAATTTTATTATTCTTGAATACCTAGCATATTAGGATTCTAAGCAAATTACCATGCTATTAAGACTCTCAAAATAATCTAAGTGAATCATGAGAGTTCATCTATTTCTTCAAAATAAAACTACCACCATGCTCTAAAAGATATAAGTGAAGCACTAGAGCAAATGACAAACTACTCCGAAAGATATAAGTGAAGATCAATGAGTAGTTGAATAATGATGCAACTATGTGAAGACTCTCTAACATTTAATAATTTTAGATCTTGGTATTCTATTCAAATAGCAAGCAAAGCAAAATAAAATGACATTCTAAGAATAGCAAACATCATGTGAAGAAGCAAAAACTTAGGATCAACCGATACTAACCGATAGTTGTTGAAGAAGAAAGGTGGGATGCCAACCGGGGCATCCCCAAGCTTAGATGCTTGAGAATTCTTGAAATATTATCTTGGGGTGCTTTGGGCATCCCCAAGCTTGAGCTTTTGTGTCTCCTTAATTCCTCTCGTATCACGGTCTCCCTAAATCTCAAAAGCTTCATCCACACAAAACTCAACAAGGACTCGTGAGATAAGTTAGCATAAACCATTGCAAAAACCTTATCATACTCTACTGTAGCAAATCACCAAAATTATTATTCAACATCGCATACTAAATGCCTCTGCATATTTCATAGTCCTATCCTCAAATAGAATCATTAAAGAAGCAAACATATGCAAACAATGCAAACATAACAGCAATCTGCCTAAACAGGATAGTCTGTAAAGAATGCTGCAACATCCATACTTCCCTAGCTCCAAAAATTATGAAAGAAAATTCCCACTGTAGTAAATTTATCATAGCTTAATATGCAAAAGGTTTCAACATTTTATCACATTCTGAATTTTCTAGGGAATTATTGCAACAGCGGTAAACTTTCTGTTTTCAAACAGCAATATGTGGACTTCTAAAATAGGCATAGTAAAGACTATCAATGCCGCTTTTATTTGAAATAAAAGATGCAAAACATTGTTCTAAATAACAGCAAGAAAATCCTAACAAAATAAATTGACGCTCCAAGCAAAACACATATCATGTGGTAAATAAAAATATAGCTCCAAGTAAAGTTACCGATGAACGAAGACGAAAGAGGGGGTGTCTTCCGAGGCATCCCCAAGCTTAGGCTCTTGGATATCCTTGAATATTACCTTGGGGTGCCTCGGGCATCCACAAGCTTAGGCTCTTGCTACTCTTTATTCCATAGTCCATCGAATCCTTACCCAAAACTTGAAAACTTCACAACACAAAACTTAACAGAAAACTCGTAAGCTCCGTTAGTATAAGAAAATAAATCACCACTTCGAGGTACTGTAATAAAATCATTCTTTATTTATATTGGTGTTAAACCTACTGTATTCCAACTTCTCTATGGTTTATAAACTATTTTACTAGCCATAGATTCATCAAAATAAGCAAACAACACATCGAAATCAGAATCTGTCAAAACAGAACAGTCTGTAGTAATCTGGATCAAGCGTATACTTATGGAACTCATAAAAATCTAAATAAATTTCTGGACCTGAGGAATTTATGTATTAATCATCTGAAAAAAGAATTAACTAAATAGCACTCTCCAAATAAAAATGGCAGCAATTCTCGTGAGCGCTAAAGTTTCTGTTATTGACAGCATGATCAACAAGACTTTCCCCAAGTCTTCCCAAAGGTTCTACTTGGCACAAACACTAACTAAAAGCATAAAACCACATCTAAATAGAGGCTAGATGAATCATTTATTACTAAACAGGAACAAAAATAAAGTTGGATTGCCTCCCAACAAGCGCTATCGTTTAATGCCCCTAGCTAGGCATGATGATTTCAATGATGCTCACATAAAGGATAAGAATTGAAACATAAAGAGAGCATCATGAAGAATATGACTAGCATATTTAAGTCTAACATACTTCCTATGCATAGGGATTTTGTGAGCAAACAACTTATGGGGACAAGAATCAACTTGCATAGGAAGGTAAAACAAGCATAACTTCAAAACTTTAAGCACATAGAGAGGAAAGTTGATATTATTGCAATTCCTAAAAGCATATATTCCTCCCTCATAATAATTTTCAGTAGCATCATGAATTAATTCAACAATATAACCAGCACCTAAATAATTCTTTTCATGATCTATAAGCATAGAAATTTTATTACTCTCCACACAAGCAAAATTCTTCTCATGAATAATAGTGGGAGCAAACTCAACAAAATAACTATCATGTGATTGAAAATTAAGATCAAGATGACAAGTTTCATGGTTATTATTGTTCTTTAAAGCATACGTGTCATCACAATAATCATCATAGATATGATGCATGCTTTCAACATAATAAATTTGCTCATCAAAACTTGGGGGACAAAAAACATCATCTTCATCAAACATAGCTTCCCCAAGCTTGTGGCTTTGCATATCATTAGCATCATGGATATTCAAGGAATTCATACTAACAACATTGCAATCATGCTCATAATTCAAATATTTAGTGGCAAACATTTTTTAGATTTCTTCTTCTAGCACTTGAGCACAATTATCCTTTCCATCATACTCACGAAAGATATTAAAAAAGTGAAGCGTATGAGACAAACTCAATTCCCTTTTTTTATAGTTTTCTTTTATAAACTAAACTAGTGATAAAACAAGAAACTAAAAGACTCGATTGCAAGATCTAAAGATATACCTTCAAGCACTCACCTCCCCGGCAACGATGCCAGAAAAGAGCTTGATGTCTACTACACAACCTTCTTCTTGTAGACGTTGTTGGGCCTCCAAGTGCAGAGGTTTGTAGGACAGTAGCAAATTTCTCTAAAGTGGACGACCTAAGGTTTATCAATCCGTAGGAGGCGTAGGATGAAGATGGTCTCTCTCAAGCAACCATGCAACCAAATAAAAAAGAGTCTCTTGTGTCCCCAACACACCCAATACAATGGTAAATTGTATAGGTGCACTAGTTCGGCGAAGAGATGGTGATACAAGTGGTATATGGATAGTAGATAATAGTTTTTGTAATCTAAAAATATAAAAACAGCAAGGTAGCAAGTGATAAAAGTGAGCATAAACGGTATTACAATGTGTGGAAATAAGGCCTAGGGTTCATACTTTCACTAGTGTAAGTTCCCTCAACAATGATAACATAATTGGATCACATAACTATCCCTCAACATGCAACAATGAGTCACTCCAAAGTCACTAATAGCGGAGAACAAACGAAGAGATTATGGTAGGGTACGAAACCACCTCAAAGTTATTCTTTCCAATCAATCCGTTGGGCTATTCCTATAAGTGTCACAAACAGCCCTAGAGTTCATACTAGAATAACACCTTAAGACACAAATCAACCAAAACCCTAATGTCACCTAGATACTCCAATGTCACCTCAAGTATCCGTGGGTATGATTATACGATATGCATCACACAATCTCAGATTCATCTATTCAACCAACACAAAGGACCTCAAAGAGTGCCCCAAAGTTCTACCGGAGAATCACGACGAAAACGTGTGCCAACCCCTATGCATAGGTTCATGGGCGGAACCCACAAGTTGGTCACCAAAACATACATCAAGTGGCACGTGGTATCCCATTGTCACCACAGATATCCACGGCAAGACATACATCAAGTGTTCTCAAGTCTTTAAAGACTCGATCCGATAAGATAACTTCAAAGGGGAAACTCAATTCATTACAAGAGAGAAGAGGAGGAGGAGAAACATAAGATCCAACTATAATAGCAAAGCTCGCGATACATCAAAATCGTGCCAAATCAAGAACACGAGAGAGAGAGAGAGAGATCAAACACTAGCTACTGGTACATACCCTCAGCCCCGAGGGAGAACTACTCCCTCCTCATCATGTAGAGAACCGGGATGATGAAGATGGCCACCGGAGAAGGATTGCCCCCTCCGGCAGGGTGCCGGAACGGGTCTAGGTTGGTTTTCGGTGGCTACGGAGGCTTCTGGCGGCGGAACTCCCGATCTATGTTGCGTTCTGGAAGTTTTAGGGTACGTGGAGTTATATAGGCGGAAGAAGTACGTCAGGGGAGCCACGAGGGCCCCACGAGACAGGGGGCGCGCCCTAGGGGGGGTGCCCCCCACCCTCATGAGCACCTCGTTCCTTCCTTGACGTGGGGTCCAAGTCCATCAGGTGTGTTTCCTTCCAAAAATAACTTCTCCAGTTGATTTCGTTCCGTTTCGACTCCGTCTGATATTCCTTTCCTTCAAAATACTGAAATAGGCATAAAAGAACAAATCTGGGCTGGGCCTCCGGTTAATAGGTTAGTCCCAAAAATAATATAAAAGTGGATAATAAAGCCCAATATTGCCCAAAACAGTAGATAATATAGCATGGAGCAATCAAAAATTATGGATACGTTGGAGACGTATCAAGGGTGCATGCATGCTTATGCATATATAGGCATGGTAAAAGGCATAGATTTTCTTATATCGATACAATGCTTCTAGCTACCAAGGCACAGTTTTAAAATTCAAGATTTTTTAATAGCATTCATGAATATTTTTAAGGTTTGTGAAATTTATTCAAAATTTGCAACTGTATTTTGAAATCCATAAACATTTTTGAAATTCTTGAATATTTTTAAAAATTCATGTTTGTTGAGTAAGCGAGTGGAGTAGGGAACCGAGCTGAGCGAGCAACAACTTGGTGGGCTGGCCCATTTGAGCGTCATAGTAGCAATTCCATGGTTTTAGGGCGGAATAGGAGCTCCCATGATCTGGGGCTCATACAACAACCATCCGCTGACACTGAGGCCAAATTTGTAAGGACACCATAACTACCCAGTGAACAACTTCACCCACCTCTCAGAACAAATACCGCACACTAGAACAATATAGGCATTATAAAAAAGCACCAAAACATAATTAAAATTCAAGCCAACACAGATAAAACCAACCAAAACAACCAACCCCAATAACCTACTCGAAAGAAAAGATAGTCCCATGAGTGAAGAACGTCGCTGTGAAGTGCACGTTAGCCTCTAGTTTTAGTTAAACTCCTATGTAGGTACACGGTTGGTTGATAAATTGATTGAGAATCTAATGGATAGTGTTTATTTTGTAACATTTTCATTAACTTCACAAATAAAAATAAAATGTGCATCAATGGATCACATTAAGCCAAGTCCAGCCCATATTTCACCTCCTAGCCAACTTAGATTTTCACGAAATTTGGATCTGTAGTACTAGATTCATTAGCATTTGAGATTTCCTTTTGGATTTATTTTATGAGAGCAAAATTATTAATTTTTGCAGAGTTCTATGGTACAACATCAAGTTTTACTCTTACACATATGAGAAACTTCTACCTACCTAATAACCGCCTATTTTACTCTCCAATGGATCAGCCCATAGATAAGCAAGCAACCGAGCTAGATGTTCATTGTTGAGTGCCCTAACCTAGGCTCGAAGTCAAATTAGGTCTGAGTTTTCTTGAAGTTCTTAAATTGGCAGTATGGAAATTGACTACCTTAATTCTTCGCTATATTTGTGATACACTAAATGTTTATCGTGATGTTCTTGCCGTTGATGCTTTTCCTTGCCGGATGGCATTTGAGAGAGGGAAAGAACGTCAATTCTGCTTTTTAGTTGTATCTAACGAAATATCTGGGTGGATTATTTTTTTTATGAAGAATTACCTCGACGTACATCAAGATGGCATTGTTCTCATGTACAGGCTCCATAAATGGACCCGATGTACAGATTAGCATGACGACATAAAATTTCGTTGTGAATAATAAATCTAATGAAAAAATATTGGGCACAATTTATTTCCTCTCAAATAAAACATTTTTTCGTTCCTTTCCTTGAACCAGAAAATTTTAAAGGGAAGACAAAGAAGTATGATGTTGATGGGATATGGACACTGGCTTTTAGGGATGATCAACCTTGCAAGGCAACAGAGGCCATGGTTATTGAAGAGACGAAGCTCTAGCAAAGTTCTGTTGGCTCATGAAGCGATTCGATGAAATTAACATGCTAATGGCTTGCATTGTCCTCAGCTTTCCATGAAACATTTTCTGATGATGGCTCATGGTTAATAAACGTTTCATCATCTTGATACCTTTGTATGAAACCCTAAAAAAGATACATAAGTATGCAATAGTGCTTTTCTTCGGAAGAACAAGTGGAAAACATATGTCAAGACATGTTTGGATTGGAAAGGTGGAGATAGTGGACGAATGAAGGAAAAGACGAGGATGCTAAAGGTATATGTTTGATACAATTGATGTTGAATTAGTAGAATATTTATTATACCCCCGTTGCAACGCACGGGCATTGTGCTAGTTATTATTAAAAGGGAGGATGGATCCCCGAGCACACATGCTGGTTTTTGCTCTCTCATAGCCATTTTTGCCGTTGGCGGCTGTTTGCATGTCAATTTACGCTGACCCCTGCTCGTCCCAACTTGTTTTGTCGGAGCTTTAGCAGCCAATTAAATCAAGCGCCAGGCCCTCATCTCCCGGTTGGTACTTGGTAGTTATTGTCAAAATGGTGGCCAGGGCCGGTCTTGATATTTCAGGGGCCAGAGCGAAATTGCAACCCGGGGCCCCTAGTATAAAGATCATACTAATAATCTCATTTCTTTTTAGATTCATTCCTTTACCTAACTTATTATTGTTTATTATTTCAAAATAAAACGAGAATTGTAAATAGTGTATTCCTTTACTTAATTAGACAAATCGAATACCTGATAGAGGGTAAACATCAAGATGAAAGGTTTAAAGTTTAAAAGCTTCATTTGCAACAATAAAAGATCATTTACCTACCCGACGGCTACGGGAGTCTGAGTGGCTTTATTATATAACCATGTTTGGATTAAAGTTATGTGTGTATAGTTGAGACCTCCTTCTAATTTTTATGTTAAATTTGCAGTCATATGATTTGGAGAGAGAATGCAAAGAACGACAATCAAACACATAGCAGGCAACTTTTTCAATAGATAAGGCGATTGGTGTTGTGTCGACAAAGTCCAGATTGAAATAAGAAATAGAGCAACGGGCACACGAAATTAAAATTTTGTACTGCATCATATGCGAGACCTTCTAAGA
>NC_053024.1:734620709-734639654 GCF_003073215.2 Triticum urartu | reverse complement strand
ATTTCTAATAATTCTATAACTAAAAAACAGAAACATTGCTAACAATTCTATAACAATGTGTGTGTGTGTGGTTGGCGGCCGGGGCAGGAGCTCACCGACGAGGCGCGACGACGGGGGGCGGCGACGGGGACGAGGACGGAGACGGAGACGACGACGGGGACGGGGCGGCGACGACGGGGACGGGGATGGGCCGGGCGGGGACGACGGGAGGACGGGGCACGGCGCGGCGCGGGGACGGGGACGGCGACGGATGGCGACGAGGATGGCGACGGACGGCGACGGGGGCGGCGACGAGGGGCGGCGGCGACGGGGCAGAGGAGAAAGAAGCAGAGGGAGAGATGAGAAACTGACAAATTTTGAAGTGTTTTCTTATATAGAACCCACCTTTAGTACCGGTTGGAGCCACCAACCGGTACTAAAGGTCTGTTTTAGCCAGGCGAAGCGGCGGGAACCGCACACCCTTTAGTACCGGGCCGTGGCACCAACCGGTACTAAAGGGCCCCCCTTTAGTACCGGTTGGAGCCACGACCCGGTACTAAAGGGTGTGCGCTGCCAGGCGAGGGGCGCAGAAGTTTAGTCCCACCTCGCTAGCCGAGGGGCACTCGCACCTGCTTATAAGCCCCGCTGTCGCTGCTGTCTCGAGCTCCTCTCTTAAGCAGGCCTTCTGGGCCTACCTCTGCTGCGATGCCCTGTTGGGCCTACTGGGCTAGCGGGCCTGCATCCTGGCCCAACTAGAATTTGGGTTTCTAGTCGTATGCAGGCCGCTGTGGCCCAGTAGGTGGGCTTTTTTCTTATTTTTTTGCTTTATTTATTTTTGAGTTGTTTTTTGATGTATTTAGAGTTTCTTTGTGAATATTTTTGCTTTAGGTACAAAAAATTACAAACTTTATGTTAGTACCGGTAGTTTACAAATTTGAATAGTTTAAATTTTGAATTATTTGAAATTTGTGTGAATCACTAGTTTGTGAATAACTTAACTTTGAAAATAGATTTTTCAGTGATTCGTTTTTCTTATGTTTAATATTAGTGTGTTTTATCATTATATTCAATTTGGTAATGCTTAGGTTATTTAAAAAATGAAATGCCTTTGTAACGGATGAGTTTTTGTTCGAAACCCTGATACTTCGAAAGAGATTGTCCATTTTGTACACGAAGTGCATCCAGTTTTTGCGGTAACCCTCTCTACTTTTTTGCACATGCTATGTGGGTGAAATTATGATACCATGCCAACTTTCAACCTTTTCTGAGTTCATTTGAAATGCTTTTCAATTTCAGGGTCATTTAGCTGAAAAAATCAATAAATGCATGAAAGAATTTGCTTGCACATAAAATTTCTTCGCGTTTCAAATGCCAAAACACATAACTAGCTACCCTAACTATTACAGAGATTCCTTCCTGTGTGTGAAACACAAAAGAAAGTGATGATAGTGAAGCCGGTCACATCCCAGATCTTTGGGTGTGAAACTTTTTCTTCGCGTGTGTCCCTTTGCGCCGTAGCCATGGAAAATCTTCATCATTTAACTGGATGCTCGGGTCAATATTCACTGTGAATGGAGCAATTTCATCAAACTTTTCATAATCTCCTAACATGCATGTCTTGTCATCCACTCCCACGATGTTTCTCTTCCCAAAAAGAACTATGTGCCGCTTTGGCTCATCGTACGATGCATTCGCTTTCTTATCTTTTCTTTTTCTCGGCTTGGTAGACATGTTCTTCACATAGAAAACCTGTGCCACATCATTGGCTAGGGCGAATGGTTCGTCTGCATACGCAAGATTGTTGAGATCCACTGTTGTCATTCCATACTGCGGGTCTTCCGTTACCCCGCCTCGTGTCACATTGACCCATTTGCACCGAAACAAAGGGACCTTCAAACCACGTCGATAGTCAAGTTCCCATATGTCCTGTATATAACCATAATATGTTTCCTTTCCCGTCTTGGTTTCTGCATCAAAGCGGACACCACTGTTTTGGTTGGTGTTCTTCTTATCTTGGGCAATCGTGTAAAATGTATTACCATTTATCTCGTACCCTTTGAAAGTCATTATATTCGAAGATGGTAACTGGGACAGCAAGTACAGGTCATCTTCAATAGAGGCGTCATGCATGGTACGTGTCTGCAACTAGCTGGCGAAACTCCTGGTTTGTTCACGTGTAATCAAGTCATCAGACCGCTCCGGGTGTTTAGAGCGTAGCAAATTCTTGTGTTCATCCATATACGGAGCCACCAAGGCGGAATTCTGTAGAACTGTGTAGTGTGCTTCAGTGAGAGAATGTCCGTCCATACATATTATTTGTTCCTCTCCTAGCGTGCCTTTTCCATCCAGTGTGCCCTTATGCCGTGATTCAGGAACACCAATCGGCTTAAGGTCAGGAATAAAGTCAATACAAAACTCAATGACCTCCTCATTTTCATGGCCCTTGGAGATGCTTCCTTCTGGCCTAGCATGGTTATGAACATATTTCTTTAAGACTCCCATGAACCTCTCAAAGGGGAACATATTGTGTAGAAATACAGGACCCAAAACGTTAATCTCTTCACATAGGTGAACTAGGACGTGCGTCATGATGTTGAAGAAGGATGGTGGGAACATCAACTCGAAACTGACAAGACATTGCACCAAATCATTCTCTAACCTTGGTATGATTTCTGGATCGATTACCTTCTGAGAGATTGCATTGAGGAATGCACATAGCTTCACAATGGCTAATTGAACGTTTTCCGGTAGAAGCCCCCTCAATGCAACCGGAAGCAGTTGCGTCATAATCACGTGGCAGTCATGAGACTTTAGGTTCTGGAACTTTTTCTCTGCCATGTTTATTATTCCCTTTATATTCGACGAGAAGCCAGACGGTACCTTAATACTGAGCAGGCATTCAAAGAAGATTTCCTTCTCTTCTTTGGTAAGAGCATAGCTTGCATGACCCTGATGTATGCCGTATTTTCCATGCATACGTTGCTGGTCCTCCGTGCCTCAGGTGTATCTTTTGTCTTCCCATACACGCCCAAGAAGCCAAGAAGGGTCACACAAAGATTCTTCGTCACGTGCATCACGTCGATTGCGGAGCGGACCTCTAGGTCTTTCCAATAGGGCAGGTCCCAAAATATAGATTTCTTCTTCCACATGGGTGCGCGTCCGTCAGTGTCATTCGGAATAGGTTGTCCACCAGGACCCTTTCCAAAGACCACCTTCAAATCCTTGACCATATCATGTACATCAGCACCAGTATGGTGGCGAGGCTTCATCCGGTGATCCGCCTCACCTTTGAAATGCTTGCCTTTCTTTCTTACGGGATGCCTGCTAGGAAGAAATCAATGATGTCCCAGGTACACATTCTTCTTACAATTAGCCAAATATATACTGTCAGTATCGTCCATACAGTGCGTGCATGCGCGGTATCCCTTGTTTGTCTGTCCTGAAAGGTTACTGAGAGCAGGCCAATCATTGATGGTCACGAACAGCAATGCCTTTAGGTCAAATTCTTCCCCCATGTGCTCATCCCACACACGTACACATGTTCCATTCCACAGTTGTAAGAGTTCTTCAACTAATGGCCTTGGGTACACATCAATGTCGTTGTCGGGTTGCTTAGGGCCTTGGATGAGCACTGGCATCATAATGAACTTCCGCTTCATGCACAACCAAGGAGGAAGGTTATACAAACATAGAGTCACAGGCCAGGTGCTATGGTTGCTGCTCTGCTCCCCAAAAGGATTAATGCCATTTGCGCTTAGACCAAACCATACGTTCCTTGCGTCATCTGCAAACTCCTTCCCGTACTTTCTTTCGATTTTTCTCCACTGCGACCCATCAGCGGGTACTCTCAACTTTCCGTCTTTCTTATGGTCTTCTCTATGCCATCGCATCCTCTTGGCATTCTCTTTGTTTTGGAACAAACGTTTCAACCGTGGTATTACATGAGCATACCACATCACCTTGGCAGGAATCTTCTTCCTGGGGCGCTCGCCCTCGACATCACCAGGGTCATCGCGGCTGATCTTATAGCGCAATGCACCGCATACTGGGCAAGCATTCAAATCCTCGTACTCACTGTGGTAGAGGATGCAATCATTAGGGCATGCATGTATCTTCTGCACCTCTAACCCTAGAGGGCAGACATCCTTCTTTGCTTCGTACGTACTCTCGGGCAATTCGTTGTCCTTTGGAAGCATATTCTTTATCATTACCAGCAACTTTCCAAATACCTTGTTAGATACACCATTCTCTGCCTTCCATTGTAGCAATTCCAGTGTGGTGCCCAGCTTTTTCTTGTCACCTACGCAATTCGGGTACAACAATTTTTTGTGATCCTCTAACATGCGCTGCAACTTCTTTTTCTCCAAATCACTTGCGCAGTTTCTCTTTGCATCGGCAATGGCCCGACCTAGATCATCAACGGGCTCATCCGATGCCTCTTCTTCAGCTTCTTCCCGCATTGCCGGCTCAGCTTCTTCCCGCATTACCGGCTCAGCTTCTTCCCTCATTGTTGTATCATCGTATTCAGGGAACCCATGGCCAGGATAGCTGTCGTCGTCCTCTTCTTCTTCATTGTCTTCCATCATAACCCCTCTTTCTCCATGCTTGGTCCAAACATTATAGTGGGGCATGAAACCGGACTCAAACAGGTGGACGTGAATGGTTCTTGACGTAGAGTAACTGTGACCATTCTTACAGCCAGCACATGGACAAGGCATAAAACCATCCGCCCGCTTGTTTGCCTCGGCCGCAAGCAGAAAAGTACGCACACCATTAATGAACTTGGGAGAGCATCGGTCATCGTACATCCATTGCCGGCTCATCTTCAATACACAGCACCGAAAACACCAAATTAATACAATACATAAAGTTCATACATAAATATCATACAACACTTAAATGCAACAAACAAATAACTCTCTAGCTAAAGAATTTAAATGCAACAACAAATGCGATCAAGATCGCAACTAAGGTAACAATTGATCCAACAGCATAATGATACCAAGCCTCACTATGAATGGCATATTTTATAATCTTTCTAATCTTCAAGCGCATTTTCTCCATCTTAATATTGTGATCATCAACGACATCAGCAACATGCAACTCCAATTCCATCTTCTCCCCCTCAATTCTTTTCAATTTTTCCTTCCAATCCTCGTTTTATCTTTCAACTAAATTTAACCTCTCGACAATAGGGTCGGTTGGAATTTCCGGTTCAACTACCTCCTACATACAAATATCTATGTCAACTTGATGGGCATAATTTGTCATAAACACAAAATGCAATGAATAGTTTTAAAAGAGAATATACCAGATCCGAATCATAACCTGGACGAGGGACGACGGGGACGGATATCAAAACCATGGCACTATGTATAACAAACAACGTATGGGTAAGATAATTATACGAGTAACTATATATCCAAATCACACAAACATCAACTTTTTATATAAAACTTCATGAACAAGAGGCTCACCACAAGGTGGTGCCGGCGACGGGACGTTGCGAGCGATCGACGGTGGTTACGACGGAGATTTAGAAGGTACTAAGTAAACCACACCTACATATGCAAACTAAGTGTTATTTTTAACCTCAAATTGCATATAAATCAAATACTAGCACATATATATAATTCCTCCCAAATTACTAAACTCAAAAATCAATCACTATATAAAGCATTGCACGAGCTAATCTAGCAATGAGAGATGAAAGGACAAAGTTGCTAACCTTTGTGATCATTTGAATGGATGGGGGCCTTCAAATCTTGACAAATTTTAGGCAAAATGTGTGATGAGCTTGAGAGGAAGAGGGAAAAGAATAGAGAGAAGAGGGGAAAGGGGAAGAACAGAGCAAGCTCGGGTGGACGAAGGGTCTATGTAGGATGACCTTTAGTACCGGTTCATGATACGACCCGGTACTAAAGGTGCTAGAGGGGCCCCGGACTGACAACATCCTGCCACCACTCACTTTAGTACCGGTTCGTGGCACGAACCGGTGCTAAAGGTTCGCCATGAACCGGTACTAATGAGAGCGGCCGGCTAGCCATTGGAACCGGCACTAATGCACACATTAGTGCCAGCTCAAATTCAAACCGGCACTAATGTGCTTCACATTTGACCCTTTTTCTACTAGTGTAGAGAGGAAGTTCATGGTGATGATCATGAAACTTCAGATCAAGTTGCTACTGAACTTCGTAGGTCCACAAGGACACGTTCCGCACCAGAGTGGTACGGCAACCCTGTCCTGGAAATCATATTGTTAGACAATGGTGAACCTTCAAACTATGAAGAAGCGATGGCGGGCTCAGATTCCGACAAATGGCTGGAAGCCATGAAATCCGAGATAGGATCCATGTATGAAAACGAAGTATGGACTTTGACTGACTTGCCCGATGATCGGCGAGCCATAGAAAATAAATGGATCTTTAAGAAGAAGACAGACACGGATGGTAATGTGACCATCTATAAGGCCCGGCTTGTCTCTAAGGGTTATCGACAAGTTCAAGGGGTTGACTACGATGAGACTTTCTCACCCGTAGCGAAGTTGAAGTCCGTCCGAATCATGTTAGCAATTGCCGCATTCTATGATTATGAGATATGGCAAATGGACGTCAAAACAGCATTCCTTAATGGTTTCCTTAAGGAAGAATTGTATTTGATGCAGCCGGAAGGTTTTGTCGATCCTAAGAATGCTGACAAGGTGTGCAAGCTCCAACGCTCAATCTATGGGCTGGTGCAAGCCTCTCGGAGTTGGAACATTCGATTTGATGAGATGATCAAAGCGTTTGGGTTTACGCAGACTTATGGAGAAGCCTGTGTTTACAAGAAAGTGAGTGGGAGCTCTATAGCATTTCTCATATTATATGTGGATGACATAATATTGATGGGAAATGATATAGAATTCTTGGAAAGCATAAGTGCTACTTGAACAAGTGTTTTTCAATGAAGGACCTTGGAGAAGCTGCTTATATATTAGGCATCAAGATCTATAGAGATAGATCGAGATGCCTCATTGGTCTTTCACAAAGTACGTACCTTGACAAGATATTTAAGAAGTTCAATATCGATCAGTCCAAGAAGGGGTTCTTGCCTGTATTGTAAGGTATGAGATTGAGCACGACTCAATGCCCGACCACGGCAGAAGATAGAGAAAAGATGAGTGTCGTCCCCTATGCCTCGGCCATAGGGTCTATTATGTATGCCATGCTGCGTACCAGACCTAATGTAAACCTTGCCGTGAGTTTGGTAGGAAGGTACCAAAGTAATCCCGGCATGGAACACTGGACAGCGGTCAAGAATATCCTAAAGTACCTGAAAAGGACTAAGGATATGTTTCTTGTTTATGGAGGTGACGAAGAGCTCGTCGTAAAGGGTTACGTTGATGCTAGCTTCGACACAGATCTGGATGACTCTAAGTCACAAACTGGATACGTGTATATTTTGAATGGTGGGGCAGTCAGCTGGTGTAGTTGCAAGCAAAGCGTCGTGGCGGGATCTACATGTGAAGCGGATTACATGGCAGCCTCGGAGGCAGCACAAGAAGCAATCTGGATGAAGTAGTTCATTACCGACCTAGGAGTTGTTCCCAAAGCGTCGGGCCCGATGACTCTCTTCTGTGACAACACTGGAGCTATTTCCCTTGCCAAGGAGCCCAGGTTTCACAGGAAGACCAGGCATATCAAGCGTCGCTTCAACTCCATTCGTGAAAATGTTCAAAATGGAGACCTAGATATTTGTAAAGTGCATACGGACCTGAATGTCGCAGATCCATTGACTAAACCTCTTCCTCGAGCAAAACATGATCAACACCAGAACTCTATGGGTGTTCGATTCATCACAATGTAACTAGATTATTGACTCTAGTGCAAGTGGGAGACTGTTGGAAATATGCCCTAGAGGCAATAATAAAATGGTTATTATTATATTTCCTTGTTCATGATAGTTGTCTATTGTTCATGCTATAATTGTGTTATCCGGAAATCGTAATACATGTGTGAATACATAGACCACAACATGTCCCTAGTGAGCCTCTAGTTGACTAGCTCGTTGATCAATAGATGGTTACGGTTTCCTGACCATGGACATTGGATGTCATTGATAACGGGATCACATCATTTGGAGAATGATGTGATGGACAAGACCCAATCCTAAGCATAGCGCAAGATCGTGTAGTTCGTCTGCTAAAGCTTTTCTAATGTCAAGTATCTTTTCCTTAGACCATGAGATTGTGCAACTCCCGGATACTGTAGGAATACTTTGAGTGTGCCAAACGTCACAACGTAACTGGGTGACTATAAAGGTGCACTACGGGTATCTCTGAAAGTGTCTGTTGGGTTGGCACGAATCGAGACTGGGATTTGTCACTCTGTATGACGAAGAGGTATCTTTGGGCCCACTCGGTAAGACATCATCGTAATGAGCTCAATGTGACTAAGGGTTGGTCAGGATGATGTGTTACGCAACGAGTAAAGTGACTTGCCGGTAACGAGATTGAACGAGGTATTGGGATACCGACGATCGAAGCTCGGGCAAGTAACGTACCGATTGACAAAGGGAATTGTATACGGGATTGCTTGAATCCTCGACATTGTGGTTCATCCGATGAGATCATCGTGGAACATGTGGGAGCCAACATGGGTATCCAGATCCCGCTGTTGGTTATTGGCCGGAGAGTTGTCTCGGTCATGTCTGCATGGTTCCCGAACCCGTAGGGTCTACACACTTAAGGTTCGATGACGCTAGGGTTATTAGGAAGTTTTGTATGTGATTACCGAATGTTGTTCGGAGTCCCGGATGAGATCCCGGACATCACGTGGAGTTCCGGAATAGTCCGGAGGTGAAGATTTCTATATGGGAAGTCATCATACGGTTACCGGAAATATTCGGGGGTATACCGGTATTGTACCGGGACCACCGAAGGGGTTCCGGGGGTCCACCGGGAGGGTCCACCTGCCCCGAAGGGCCTTATGGGCTGTAGGTGGAAGGGAACCAGCCCCTAGTGGGCTGGGTGCCATCCCCCTAGGGCCCGTGCGCCTAGGGTTTGGGGGGAACCCTAAAGCCCCCCCCCCCCTTGCTTGGTGGGAAGCCCCCTCCCCCTTGGCCGCCGCCCCCCCTTTAGATCTCATCTAGAGGGGCCGGCCCCCTTCCTCCTTCTCCCTATAAATAGAGGGGCGAGGGAAGGGCTGCAGCACCACATCCAAGGCGCAGCCCCTCCCCTCCCCAACACCTCTCCTCCTCCGCGTGAGCTTGGCGAAGCCCTGCCGGAGAACTGCCACTCCATCACCACCATGCCGTCGTGCTGCTGTTGGAGCCTTCTTCCTCAACCTCTCCCTCCTCCTTGCTGGATCAAGGCGCGGGAGAAGTCACCGGGCTGCACGTGTGTTGAACGCGGAGGCACCGTTGTTCGGTGCTTAGATCAGATTCGGCCGCGATCTGAATCGCTACGTGTACGAATCCTCCAACCGCGTTCTTGCAACGCTTCCGACTCGCGATCTTCAAAGGTATGAAGATGCACTCCCCTCTCGTTGCTAGTTACTCCATAGATTGATCTTGGTGATGCGTAGAAAATTTTTAATTTCTGCAACGATCCCCAACAGTGGCATGATGAGCTAGGTCTATGCGTAGTTTCTATGCACGAGTAGAACACAAGTTGTTGTGGGCGTCGATTTTGTCAATTTACTTGTCGTTACTAGTCTTATCTTGATTTGGCGGCATCGTGGGATGAAGCGGCCCGGACCGACCTTACACGTACACTTACGTGAGACTGGTTACACCGACTAACATGCACTGGTTGCATAAGGTGGCTAGTGGGTGTCTGTCTCTCCCACTTTAGTCAGATCGGATTCGATGAAAAGGGTCCTTATGAAGGGTAAATAGAAATTGGCATATCACGTTGTGGTTTTGGCGTAGGTAGGAAAGGTTCTTCCTAGAAACCTATAGCAGCCACGTAAAAACTTGCAACAACAATTAGAGGACGTCTAACTTCTTTTTGCAGCATATGCCGTGTGATGTGATATGGCCAAAAGGATGTGATGTATGAGATTGATCATGTTCTTATAATAGGAATCACGACTTGCATGTCGATGAGTATGACAACCGGCATGAGCCATAGGAGTTGTCTTAATTTATTTATGACCTGCTTGTCAACATAAACGACGTGTAATTACTTTACTTTATTGCTAACCGTTAGCCATAGTAGTAGAAGTAATAGTTGGCGAGACAACTTCATGAAGACACGATGATGGAGACCATGATGATGGAGGTCATGGTGTCATGCCGGTGATAATGATGATCATGGCGCCCCGAAGATGGAGATCAAAAGGAGCAAAATGGTATTGGCCATATCATGTCACTATTTGATTTCATGTGATGTTTATCATGTTTTACATCTTATTTTCACTACACCACAACACTTGATTGGGGGCAATTAACTGCCGGGAGAAATACTCGATCAAGAGCAAAACAACTGCCGGGATATTTGTTTCTGCCATTACAAACATCTTGAGGCAGAGAAACTGCCGGGAGAACTTGAACAATAACGACACATGCACTGTCGGTACACTTCAGGGCCCATCTGCTGCCGAGACAACTACACCACGGCCCATAATCTGCCGGGAATCGACTTTGACGCCAAACCGAAATATCGGGCCTACTAAGCGCGCGCGATGAGGGGAAAGCGCGCGAGTGGCCAAAACTTTGGCCCAAAAAAGACGCCGACGCGCCGGCCCGCCATCAGATAGTGCCGCCGTCCCCAAATCCTTCGTGCCGTCCACCAGACACAGCCGCCGCCCCCAACCAGACCACCGCCGACGTCGCCCCCCACCGTGCCACCCGCCCTAACCATCCCGCCGCCGCCGAACGCCCTCCACCCGGAGCACTGTTGCCGTCGCCCCCCAACCACTCCAGAGCGGCGGCTCCAAGCACCGAATTGACCGCAGCCGGCAACCACTCCAGATCCAACCGGCGGCCGCCCTCCACCCAGACCACTGCCGCCGTCCTCCTCCCCAACCACTCCAGAGAGGCGCCACCGAGCCGCCACTCCAGACCGCAAGCGGTGACCACCACCACCCATCTCGGGAGCTTCCTCCCCGACCAGGCCTCCTCCCCACAAGCTTCATCGAAGAACCAAGCGGGGACCCCTCCTCTACGTCCTCTACCCCAGGCAGGGGAGCGTCAACTCCTCACGAGCAGCTCTGCCTTTCCCTGGATAGCGCTGACTCCTCTACTTCTTGCTCCAACCGCGAGAATTTGACAGGTGATATTTCCTAGATCACTGCAGAAATTGGTGTGTATCTCTAACATCTATGTATATAGTCTATTAGTTAATCTGGGAAGGGTTCCTCAAAACAACGCTTGTCATCAAGGATCATCCAAGCCTGAAATTGGTAAAACTTGAAGGTTAGCAAAAGTGGTGGGGCTTCAAAGAAAATATTGGGCGGGCCAGGCAAATGGTGCACAGGTTTTTTGTTTGAGATTCTGAGTCATAGGCATTAGTATATAATACATGATTACAAGATGGAGTGAGCATATATGTATATATCAATTCATAAATTGTGAGTGTACTTGCTTATAAATGCTTATGGCTGCAAAATATATGTTCTGATATTTAAAATGTTCATAACAATTGGGTGAACACTCAGGCTATCTATCTAATGAAGCGATTACAGGAAAAATAGATGTACAGTGCGGTACTATTTGCATCTAATTCATGTCCTCAATTGAGTGGAACAACTAGGCTATCTATCCAGGACAGTATGATGGACAGAATAAGCATATGGATAATGTGTATCTAACTCCTTCGTTGAACTCAGAATTTGGGAAAAGAAATTAGATTACCTGTTATCTCTTGCTGAATCGTAGTTGCAGGGAAATTAGATGGAGTGGTTTCCCTTATGGTGAGTCGGAGGTGACAGGGGAGTGGAGTTTGTGGGGCGTGCATTTCGGCCGGCCCCTGGTTGTTCGATGCCAGATCTACGTGGAATGCCGGTGAGCGGCTGGTGCTAGGCCTAGTGTGCCGCTGCCTGCTGCGGCCATGAGAAATAGCGTGCTGCTACATGCTCGTGCCAGCTACATGGATCGGTCGTATTCTTAGTGGGCTGTGCTTTGGTGCATAGGTAAAATTAAAAGTGGCAAGAACCTGGGTGCACATGGCCTTGTTTGGCCCCAACAAAGCTCCGCTCCTGGTTAGCAAACAATAAATAGGTTTGTTTTGATGGTGTACTGAAGATTACAAGTATTGTAGATAATACACTTTGTTCATTTCAAGTATTAGTTAATTTGATTGTTTCTGCTTCACATTGCTCTAAGACTGGCGAAGTAGTTTTATGTGTTCTGTAGGGGTGGTATGCATCTCTTATTTTATTTCTCAGAAATAAAGGCTAAGACTATGAGTATCTGCATGTCATATCAAATCATTATGCCTTCCAACATTAAGCAAAGTGTATGAGGCCTAGACTTTGAATATTTCCTATATATTTGATGGTAGAGTTGTAGCAACTTCCCAGATTTCTCAATATCATGTCCAATAGTGTTTATAGTCCTTCTTTCATAGATTTTTACTCACACTTTAAAAGTGTTGTTAACCAAATCTATGCAAGCTTAATGGAGCATTTGAGTTACACCAAAATGTCCAATAGCAATGGATTATGTACATTGATAAAAGTCAACGTATTGCCGGTTAAATCTGTTTTCACCAAAATGGTAGAATTCTGTGTTCCACTGTGCACATCATAATATTTAGATTTCTATATGCCTTTAACTACATGGACTTTGTCAAAACAATATTCTGTACTAGTAACAGTACAAGATATCTCTAAGTCAACTTATGTAATAAAGTAATCTCATGCAGATTGTTAATATGAGTGAGGAACTTTATCTCAAGTTATTATATGATCTTAGTTACTGCAGTTTTCAGTATGTTGCTCTTATCGGTCGACTTTAGCTTAGCATCCATTTCTGAATGTTTTGAATTGATTTCTCTTCCTGTGTTTGTCGCTCTTCCTATTTCCATTCTCGATGCCATAGTAATACATAATTGTTTCTGATGAATATAAGACATTCAGTGTGCTTAAGGACATGGGCGAAAGCAAGTATAATTTTAAGAGGAGCATTTATGATATCGAGCAGCTACATGATTTCTCAATGCAAAGCTCCTAGCTGTGTTTGTGCACTTATTCTTCCAATATATTCTTAGGATATGCCTAACTACAGTTTTGTCACATGGATTCCTCCTTATTTTATTATCAACTCACTTGAACTCAAAGTGGTCGGACCCTGCGCAAGTGGGAGCTACATGCACCGAGCTGCCCTTTTTTTTGTTAATGTCACTTAGGATAGCAGATCTCAGGCTCCTTAAGCAAGCCCTTGATAGACATGAAGACAACTAAGTTCACATATTTGTGTGCTGAAAAAGATTCGGCCCTCTGCTGTCACTGATTGCGTCCTACATTTTTGTACAGGGACACTGATTGTTTTGCATGGACACTGATTGCTTATTTCTCTTGCAGGGTTACTAAAATGCGGTCTCTACCTTGTGTTGGACAAACTTGAACTCCAGTTCTACCGGAGATTAGTGAAGAAAATGTGAGTGTAAACTTGAAGGTGTCCTTGTCACAATTTTACAGAATGAACCAATCCTTTTCACTTTGCTTTCTTCTGCAGCCATATCATCCAGAGGGAGAAGGAACCATCTAAGGCGCATCAAATCAAGCTAGAGGTCTCTGTAACCATTTTAGTCAAGTAGCAGTTTTGCGAAAGGTGACCGTGGCAAACATTTTATCTTGTTACAAGCACATTATTTGGATGAAATGGCATTTATTGTTGGTGGCGTATTTGTATGCCTAACAAGTTGGGTGCTTGTCTTCAGGGTATCTCATAACCTCAACCTTTAGGTTACTATAAACAAGTTTGCAACGACAAGAATATCAAATTATAACTTTTTACTGTTTTGTTACTATAACTGGAATGGAATGAGCTGTGTACATTAGCCTGATTCAAATCCTTTTCATCTCCAATGAATGATCTGTGTACAACATCAGCCTTCATTCAAACTCCATGTACTGAATAATTTCACAGCATGTGCTGCTACAGCCAACGCCCAATAGCAAGGAAAACAAAGAAGGCATTAGAACACTTGTCCTTATGTGATGTAAAAATTGCATTTTTATTGTCCAGTACTAGTTGCATGTTCATGTATGTTACAACTTACAACAGGTTTATTGTGCTATAAGAGCTCCATTTTGAGTTTCCGGTCTGTTGCAGGTTTCCCAAAGATGCACTACTTGATGGAGATTTGGATGATCTACAAGCTGTTGAAGGTTTGCAAGATCTACTATTAAGTTGGTGGAGTGATAATGTAATGCGCCTTGTTTGTTGAACCTGGAGACATTGGGAAGTTCAGCTCATTTTGGTGGTCGTTTTGGCACATAGGCTACTATATGGCCATTTTGGTTGCGTGACACATTTAGAAACATATACACGTCTCCCTTTGTGGAACTACTTCATTTTGGTTGTGTGGCACATCTATCTAGAAACATTTATGTACTCCTTTTGTGGCACAATCTGCTTATATATGTTCTTATATTTATGGAATGAAGTTTAAGGTTTCCGATGAGGCCTATATGTTACTTTGAAGTGTATGTATAAATTGTGTGAGGTGTCCTCATTGCTTAACATAATGAATGGATATTACATCAGGGATGCCTACAATAGTTTCCTAGTGAAATCGAAGTGCTGGCATCATAACTGCCTGGAAAACATGCATGTGCAGGCAGCAAAACTGCCAGCAATTGTAGTTTCATGTGCCTTGACCAATCTGCCGGGAGAAAACAAACTGCCAGAAATATAAGGGCCAGGGCAGAGAAACTGCCGGGAGAAGTTTATCTGCCGGGACAACTAATCACCGGCAGTCGTTCTCGTGGCGGTTCTATCTGCCAGGAGAAACGCTATCCCGGCAGATTGTCTGCCCTTATAAGCGTGTTTTCCCGACAGTTTTTTTGTCCTTATATCAGTGTTGTGGTGTAGTGAATTTCTTAGAACGACGGTAGCATCAATAAGATGATCCCTCGCAATAATTTCAAGAAAGTGTTCCCCCTAACTATGCACCGTTGCTAAGGTCCATTGTTTCGAAGCACCACGTGATGATCAGGTGTGATAGGTTCTAACGTTCGCATACAACGGGTGTAAGCCAGATTTACACACGCAATATACTTAGGTTGACTTGACGAGCCTAGCATGTACAGACATGGCCTTGGAACACGGAAGACCGAAATGTCGAACATGAGTCGTATAGAAAATGCGATCAACATGAAGATGTTCACCGATGATGACTAGTCCGTCTCATGTGATGATCGGACACGGCCTAGTTGAATCGGATCATGTATCACTTAGATGACTAGAGGGATGTCTATCTGAGTGGGAGTTAATTAAATAATTTGATTAGATGAACTTAATTATCATGAACATAGTCTAAAATTCTTTGCAATATGTCTTGTGGATCAAATGGCCCACGCTAATGTTGACCTCAACTTCAACGCGCTCCTAGAGAAAACCAAGCTGAAAGACGATGGCAGCAACTACACGGACTGGGTCAGTAACCTGAGGATTATCCTCATAGCTGCCAGGAAAGCATATGTCCTTGATGCACCGCTAGGTGAAGCACCTGTTTTCCCAGCAGAACAAGACGTTATGAACGCTTGGCAGACGTGTAGTGATGATTACTCCCTGGTTCAGTGCGGCATGCTTTACAGTTTAGAACCGGGGCTCCAAAAGCGTTTTGATCAACACGGAGTATATGAGATGTTCCAAGAGCTGAAAATGGTTTTCCAAGCTCATGCCCGGGTCGAGAGATATGAAGTCTCCGACAACTTCTACAGTTGTAAGATGGAGGAGAATAGTTCCGTCAGCGAGCACATACTCAAAATGTCTGGGTTGCACAACCGCTTGTCTCAGCTGGGAGTCAATCTCCTGGATGATGCGGTCGTTGACAGAATCCTTCAGTCGCTCCCACCTAGCTACAAGAGCTTTGTGATGAACTTCAATATGCAGGGGATGGAAGAGACCATTCCTGAGGTATATTCAATGCTAAAATCAGCGGAGGTGGAAATCAAAAAGGAACATCAAGTGTTGATGGTGAATAAAACCACTAAGTTCAAGAAAGGCAAGGGTAAAAAGAACTTCAAGAAGGACGGCAAGGGAGTTGCCGCGCCCGGTAAGCAAGCTGTCGGGAAGAAGCCAAAGAATGGACCCAAGCCTGAGACTGAGTGCTTTTATTGCAAGGGAAACAGTCACTGGAAGCAGAACTGCCCCAAGTACTTAGCGGATAAGAAGGCCGGTATTGCCAAAGGTATATGTGATATACATGTTATTGATGTGTACCTAACCAGCACTCGTAGTAGCTCCTGGGTATTTGATACCGGTGCAGTTGCTCATATTTGTAACTCAAAACAGGAATTGCTGAATAAACGGAGACTGGCGAAGGACGAGGTGACGATGCGCGTCGGGAATGGTTCCAAGGTCGATGTGATCGCCATCGGCACGCTACCTCTACATTTACCTACGGGATTAGTTTTAAACCTCAATAATTGTTATTTAGTACCAACTTTGAGCATGAACATTGTATCTGGATCTCGTTTAATGCGAGATGGATACTCATTTAAATCTGAGAATAATGGTTGTTCTATTTATATGAGAGACATGTTTTATGGTCATGCCCCGCTGGTCAATGGTTTATTCTTATTGAATCTCGAACATGATGTTACACATATTCATAGTGTGAATGCCAAAAGATGTAAGGTTGATAATGATAGTCCCACATACTTGTGGCACTGCTGCCTTGGTCACATTGGTGTCAAACGCATGAAGAAACTCCATGCAGATGGACTTTTGGAGTCTCTTGATTATGAATCATTTGACACATGCGAACCATGCCTCATGGGCAAAATGACCAAGACTCCGTTCTCCGGAACAATGGAGCGAGCAACCAACTTATTGGAAATCATACATACTGATGTGTGCAGTCCAATGAGTGTTGAGGCTCGCGGTGGCTATCGTTATGTTCTCACCCTCACTGATGACTTGAGTAGATATGGGTATGTCTACTTAATGAAACACAAGTCTGAGACCTTTGAAAAGTTCAAGGAATTTCAGAGTGAGGTTGAGAATCAACGTGACAGGAAAATCAAGTTCTTACGATCAGATCGTGGGGGAGAGTATTTGAGTCACGAATTTGGCACGCACTTAAGGAAATGCGGAATTGTTTCACAACTCACGCCGCTTGGAACACCTCAGCGAAATTGTGTGTCCGAACGTCGTAATCGCACTCTATTGGATATGGTACGATCTATGATGTCTCTTACCGATCTACCGCTGTCATTTTGGGGTTATGCTATAGATACTGCTGCATTCACTTTAAATAGGGCTCCGTTGAAACCCGTTGAGACGACACCGTATGAATTTTGGTTTGGTAAGAAACCTAAGCTGTCGTTTCTGAAAGTTTGGGGATGCGATGCTTATGTCAAGAAACTTCAACCTGAAAAACTCGAACCCAAATTGGAAAAATGCGTCTTCATAGGATACCCTAAAGAAACTATTGGGTATACCTTCTACCTCAGATCCGAAGGCAAGATCTTTGTTGCCAAGAATGGATCCTTTCTAGAGAAAGAGTTTCGCTTGAAAGAAGTAAGTGGGAGGAAAGTAGAACTTGATGAAGTATTGCCTCTTGAACCGGAGAGTGGCGCAGCTCAAGAAAATGTTCCTGAGGTGCCTGCACCGACTAGCACTAGTGCAGAACCGGGCAATAGCACCGGTTCGTAAGGCCCTTTAGTGCCGGTTCGGTAACTGGCACTAAAGTGTAGGCACTAAAGCCCCCCCCCCCTTTAGTACCGGTTCAGCATGAACCGGTGCTAAAGGGCAACCACGTGGCACGAGCCAGCTTCGGGGATAGGGAGCCCTTTAGTACTGGTTGGTGTCACCAACCGGTATTAAAAGGTTGGGGGTTTTGGGTTTATGATTTCTTTTTTATTTAATTTTGTGTTTTCCATTTAATTCTTTTTCGTTTGCTAGTATTTTACGATACTACATATTGTACACGTTATGCATATATATAAATAGAATTTCTAGTAGAACCGATCATAATATATATATATCATCGAATGTCTCACAACCACCATTAATTAATTCACACATATATACACACATGTATATATATATACAATTTCTCATAATTGGTGCCTTCGGAGCCAGTGGCATTAGCCTAATTGGTGCCTTCGGAGCACGATAACAATTGGAAGTGGTTCATGGGACGGTAGCGGGTAATAGTATTCTCCTTTGGGATCTATGACCTGGTCGAGCAAAAATCCCGCTATTTCCTCTTGAATTGCCTCTATGCGGTCCTCTGTTAGGAGCTTCTCCCGCACCTCTTTGAACTGTTAAGAAGGAGATCAATATGCATGTGTATTAGTTGTGTGCCTAGATATCGATAATGGTGTAAAAATTGTGAATAGTGTTCTGACAAACGTACCCACTCCTGTCTTTGAGATCTGCTCCTTTCGGACGCCATCATGCGAATATTCTCACAAACGTAGTACACACTCCTATCTTTGAGATCTGCTCCTTTCGGACGCCATCATGCGAATGTTCTCACCAAGCGTCGCGCCCCTAAAGGTAGCACCTCCCAGTGCCAGCCCGGCGGAGCCCAGTCCCGGACATGGGTCCTCTGAAGCAGGACGTCGTCGCGAACGGGTCGACGGCGAGGATGCGGCCGGGCATCGTCGACAACAAATACTATATGCCGCAAAAGTAAAGTAACATTTTTTAAATGATGGATTGTGATTTCATATATGCAAATTCTAAATTTTATAACTAAAACTAACATTTCTAATATTTCTATAACTAAAACTAACATTTCTAATATTTCTATAACTAAAAAACATTTCTATATAACTAACATTTTTATATAACTAACATTTC
>NC_053024.1:734605799-734619709 GCF_003073215.2 Triticum urartu | reverse complement strand
ACACAACTTGCCAATCTCGGTGGGACCGAATTGATAAACTCGGTCGGACCGATTCAGCAAAGCTAGTGACCATTAGGGTTTTCGGTGGGACCGACTGGATCAACTCGGTGGGACCGATGTGCTAGGGTTAGGGTAAATCCAACACTCGGTTTGACCGATTTCTCAAACTCGGTGGGACCGATTTGGGTAATAAGTGAAACAGAGAGTTGGCCAAGCAAACTCGGTGGGGCCGATTGCATATCTCGGTGGGACCGAAAATGTTGCAATAGGTAACAGAGAGTTTGCAAGCCCATCTCGGTGAGACCGAGATCCCATCGGTGAGACCGAACTGATTAGGGTTTCTGGCAGTGGCTATGTCAACTGAACTCGGTGGCTCCGGATAGAAAGAATCGGTGGGGCCGAGTTGGATATTTGGTGTGGGACATATTTGGAAGTGAGAAAGTGGTTGTGGGCTTTGGAGCATATCACTAAGCACTTTGAGCAAGCAAGCCATTAAGCAACACCTCATCCCTTCTTAATAGTATTGGCTTTTCCTATAGACTCAATGTGATCTTGGATCACTAAAATAAAAAATGTAGAGCTTGGAGCTTGAGCCAATCCTTTGTCCTTAGCATTTTGTAGGGGTTCCACATCCTCTAGTCCATGCCACTTCATTGTTGAACTTATCTGAAACATACTAGGTAAAAGTGTTAGTCCAACAAGAGATATGTTGACATTAATTACCAAAACCACCTAGGGAGCACTTGTGCTTTCAATCTCCCGCTTTTTTGTAATTGATGACAACATACATCAAAGCTCTAGATAAAGATATAGAGAATAGTAAGTAAAGCTTTGGAAAGACATGTAACATGCAATCATGTGAATATGGAATATAGGAGCATGTGAATGCATAAACATGATAGAGTAAGCAATGTGTTACATGTATCTTGGCTATATGCATCGGAGCAAATGATGTGAATATGGGAAATGTACCTTCATGCCCACGAGTCCTTCTTGCAAACAGTATGTACATCAGCAAGAATTTCTCATACGCATGACTGTGATGCATATACTTACCTTGTGGTCTTGAGTTGGCTTACGATGGAGTGAACCTGCGTAAACAAGGTTATATAACACAGATACACCTACTGGCCAGAGCAAACAAAGGAAACCACAAGAGTACCAAGACTGGGATGACATGTAGAGTGAGTACTAAGTACCACATTGGATATAGACATGTCCCCAAAGGTAAAGATGTGCAATAAATTCAAGGATTTCTTCCCCTTAGATGTCTTGCTCCCTCTGAATCTAGCATGGGATACTGGGAGAAGATAGGGAACAGAAAATCAGAGCTCAAAGGAAATAAACAGAGCTAATGCAAACGAGCAAATATGAACATGTCTTTCCCATCTTGAAGACATGTGACTTCTCTCCTCTTGAACACAAAGCATCTAGGGTCCTTGATGATTACTCTTTCTTCCCTTGAGTATTCTCTCCCCCTATAGATATGATTAAGCTTTGATGTGATCTCTCTCTCTCTCCCTTTGTCATCAATTTCCAAGAAGGGTTCTTCTATATTTTGTCATGATGGGTTTGGTCCTTGAGTCACAGAACAAAGCAGCAAGTTGAATGGGATGCTGGCCGAGGACAAGATTCAGTGAGTGGAGCTGGATCAAAAGAATGCAGAAACAAGTGGCAAGATGTCTCTGTAGTGAAATCGGTGACACCGAGTTGTATGGTTCGTTTGGACCGAAAGTATCAAACCGGTGAGATCGAGTTCAACGCAGAGAAAACACTTGTCACCTCAGCTCACTAGACAAGTAAGATCTCACAAGGATTTGCAAGGAATGAACTGAAAGATTTGCAATGAATTTGATGCAAGGAATGCAGAACAGAAAATAATAGAGAAGAGACTAAACAGAAGTCCAGATGAAGTTGGAAACAAATATGCATGAGACAAATGCAAGAGCACAAAAAGGAACACAAGAGAACTTCATCTAGAATTGGTCGGCGACAAAGTCACCTATGTTAGAGTATATTGACTTAGGAGTCAAGTGAGATCACTTGATCATAGGTCATACTCATCGTTTAAGCTCAAAATGGGGTTACCATTTTTCGTTTAAGCTTTTTGATGTATTCACATCTTGTCGAGTTGCTTTGACTCATGACTTGGAGTAAAGCTTCTCTAAGATGGAATAACATACCTTGGGTGGTGGCGTTGATCATGATCATGTAGTTGAACTTGTGTGGGCTGCTCAAGGTTGATGTAGCTCATCAAGAGTTGGGAGCACCACTTGGAGTTTGAGTCCATCTACCTACATGGGTTAGTTCTTGCAAGGAAGAGCACTTGTATATCCAAAATGACAATCATGAAACTCAACATAAAATTTGTCAAAGGATATGTTTGAATGGTTGCGTGCTTCCTTGTCTTCATCCACCATTGTGTAGAGACTTGGTGATATAGAAATTGGTCAAGATGTGAGTGAGTTGCAATCTCATAGATTTAGATTCATCCAAGTACCTACACGGATTAGATAACATGCAAGGTGCAAATATATCCAAGACATGAGATAGTCAACATAAGACAAATATCAAGGATTAGTCATAGGCTCATGCCTTGCATGTATCAAATGGAGTTCCTACTCCAAGTTTGAAGCATCAATGATGTTCAATTCACCTCTTAACCTGCAAAACACTTTCTCATCAAGTGGTTTCATGAATATATCAGCTAACTGTTTTTCGGTGCGAACATGCTTCAGATTAATGTCCCCTTTGGCAACATGATCTCGAATGAAATGATGACAAACTTCAATACGCTTAGTTCGAGAATGTTGCACGGGATTGTGAGCAATCTTAATAGCACTTTCATTGTCACAAAGTAATGGAACATGTTTCACATATATCCCATAATCTTTAAGAGTTTGGGTCATCCAAAGTAATTGAGCACAACATGATCCAGCAGCAATGTATTCCGCTTCTGCAGTGGATAAGGATACCGAGTTTTGTTTCTTGGAAGACCAAGACACAAGAGATCTACCAAGAAATTGACAAGTACCCGAAGTGGACTTTCTATCAACCTTGTCACCCGCATAGTCCGAGTCGGAGTATCCAACAAGATCAAAGGAGGCCCTCTTTGGGTACCCAATGCCAAAATTTGGTGTATGGATTAAGTATCTCACTATCCTTTTCACGGCCTTAAGATGACATTCTTTAGGAGCAGCTTGATATCGTGCACACATGCACACACTTAGCATAATATCGAGGCGTGAAGCACATAGATATAACAATGAACCAATCATAGAGCGATAAACCTTTTGATCAACCGGTTCACCATCTTTGGTTAAATCAAGATGTCCACTAGTAGGCATGGGTGTAGTCATACCTTTGCATTCTTGCATATTGAACTTCTTGAATAAGTCCTTGGTGTACTTCGTTTGAGAGACAAAGGTACCTTCCTTAGTTTTCTTGATTTGCAAACCAAGAAAGAATGTTCACTCATCATTGACATCTCAAACTTCTCCGACATTAGCTTTCCAAACTTTTCACTAAAATGAGGGTTAGTTGATCCAAATATAATATCATCGACATAAATTTGGCACACAAATAGTTATCCATTAACCCTTTTAGTAAAAAGAGTAGAATCTATTTTTCCAATTTCAAAGCCTTTTTCAATAAGGAACTTGGTCAAGCATTTATACCATGCTCTAGGAGCTTGTTTAAGACCATAAAGAGCTTTGTGAAGTTTGTAAACATGATTAGGTTTCTTAGGATTGACAAATCCGGGAGGTTGCTTAACATAAACTTCCTCTTCTATTTAACCATTTAGAAAAGCACTTTTGATGTCCATTTGGTACAGGGTGATATCATGATGATTAGCATAGGCAAGTAAGATGCAAATGGACTCAAGTCTAGCAACGGGGGCATATGTCTCACCATAGTCCATACCTTCGACTTGAGTGTAGCCTTGGGCGATGAGACGTGCTTTGTTGAGAACTACTTGTCCATCTTCATCTTGCTTGTTGCGAAACACCCATTTGGTACCGATGATGTTGTGGTTGTTGTTGGGCTTCTCAACTAATGTCCAAACTTGATTTCTCTCAAAGTTGTGTAGCTCTTCATGCATGGCATTTATCCAATATGGATCTTCCAAAGCTTCTTCAACCTTCATAGGTTCAATGCTAGAGATGAATTAATAGTGTTCACAAAAGTTAGATAAACGAGTTTTTGAGCGAGTGATTCTCCTGGTTTGGATATCATTGTAGATTTGCTCGACGGGATGGTCTTTAGCAATTCTTGCTCGAACTCGTGAAAGCTTTTGCTTGGATCTTGGTTGAGCATCTTCTTCATCTTGTTCTTCTTCTTGGCCTTCTTCGTTGTTGATGTTGTCGTTCTCTTGTCGTGGTGGAGAAGGAGGTTGTTGGCATTCATCTTGGTGCACTTCCTCGTTTTCTTCATCTTGGTGCGTCCTACTTGTGGATGCTTCCGTATTAACTCTTGGTTCACCTTGTCGTGAGGTAGAAGCTTCCACTTGGACGGACGAGGTACTCTCCTTCACCTCCGTTGGACGAATCTTGCCAATAGACAAGTCTTGGATTGCTTCCGAAGGGTCTTTGTCTCCTACATCAATTTGCAATTGCTCTACTTGCGAGCCGTTAGATTCATCAAACTTCACATCTACCGTCTCTTCAACCTTTCGGGTGAAATTATTGTAGACATGGTATGTGTGAGAGTTTGAGCCATAACCAAGTAGGAAACCTTCATGAAACTTAGAGCAAATTTAGAACGACGATGCTTGTCAAGAATGTAGCACTTTGAGTCGAATACTCGAAAGTATCCAACTTGTGGTTTGTTACCGGTGAGGAGCTCGTATGCCGTCTTGCCGAGTAGTTTGTGAAGATACAAGCGATTTGTTGCATGACAAGCTGTCTCAACCGCTTCCGCCCAAAAGTGCTTTGGCGTATTGTACTCATCAAGCATCGTTCTCGCCATTTCGATGAGTGCCCGGTTCTTCCTCTCAACAACTCCATTTTGCTGAGGTGTGTACGTAGCTGAGAACTCATGTGAAATCCCTTCTTCATCAAGAAAGGTGTCCACATTTGCGTTCTTGAACTCTGTTCTGTTGTCACTACGAACCTTCTTGATTTTCACTTCAAATTGATTTTGGGCCTTCCTAGCGAAGTTTCTGAAGATCTTTTGAACCTGTGATTTATCATCGAGAAAGAACACCCACGTAAATCTTGAAAAATCATCAACTATAACTAGACCAAAAGAATTTCCACCGAGACTTTTGTAAGTGTTAGGACCAAAAAGATCCATGTGAAGTAGCTCGAGTGGCCTCCTTGTGGTCATGATGTTCTTCACAGGATGCCTGCCTCCAACCTGTTTACCTGCTTGACAAGCGCTGCAAAGTCTATCCTTATCAAATATGACATCGTTAACACCAAGGATATGATTTCCTTTAATAAGCTTGTCAAGGTTTCGCATACCAACATGACCTAATCGTCTATGCCATGACCAACCTTTAGAAGATTTAGCAATTAAGCAGGTTCTAGGTTGAGCCTTTTTAGTGAAATCAACAATGTAAAGATCACCTCTACGTATACCAGTAAAGGCCATTTTATGATTGTCTCTTCGAAACACTTGGCAATCTACTTCAGTAAATAGGACATTGAAACCGAAATCAGCAAGTCTAGATACTGAAAGTAAATTGTACCCAAGAGATTCAACGAGCATGACATTTTCTATGGAGCTATCATGTGAGATGGCCACCTTACCTAGGCCAACCACCTTACCCTTTGAGTTATCACCAAAGGTGACATACTTTCGAGGGCCATCATTTTCAGCAAGCTCACGGAACATATCTTTATCTCCGGTCATATGATCAGTACATCCACTATCAAGAACCCATTCCTTTCCTCCAGCCATGTAGCCACGAAGATTTGCCATAAGACCAAAGTGTCTCATTGCATCATTAAGATCATAGTCACTGTCATCATCATCCTCATCATAGTATCCATGTTCAACATCATCTTGTGATTGATCAATTCTAGAGAGGGTAATTCATTAGATAAATGATCATTTCTATGGTTATCTTATGAATTCTAATAGCTTTGGAAATGATATTGCTAATGATTCCAACATCTCCTTTGGCACTCGTAAGATTAGTAAGCTCAAATAAGCAGTCACCAAATTTGGGATCATTGGAACTCATCTTAATCAAGGCAATAGACTTATGGAGAATTTCATCTAGATCTTTTAAGGAATAATTTGGAAACTCTTCCTCAAGAAATCTCCATATAGTGTAGGCACAATCAAGAGTAGGCAAATAGTCAATTAAGTTTCTAGGCAAGCCTCTAGTGATAAGATTAACAGTTCTAAGGTTGCGGATCATGTCAATAGACTCATCAAGGGTAGGATGCAAAGGATCAACATGAGGTGCACAAGGGTTAGTAATGTACTTGTTCAAATGATATTCATTGAAATACTCAAGCATTTCATTTTTCCACTCATGAAAATATTCTCCATCAAGAATACGCACTCTACGTCTAAGACTCCCCAAAGTAGACTCATCCATCTTCCTCCAATGGTGTTTAAACCAAGGCAATGGAGACCAAAGCTCTGATACCAATTGAAAGGATCGAGAAGAGGTGTCTAGAGGGGGGTGATTAGACACTAAGTGCTAAAAGTTGCAGTTTTTAATTTCTTTAGTTGAAGTGGAGTTTGGCACAAGTTTAACAAACACAATACATATCAAGCAAGCATGCAAAGAGTATATGAGCAGCGGAAAGTAAAGCATGCAACTTGCAAGAATGTAAAGATGGGATTGGAGTGTGCAAACGCAATTTGGAGACACGGAGATTTTTGAGACGTGGTTCCGATAGGTGGTGCTATCGTACATCCACGTTGATGGAGACTCAACCCACGAAGGGTAACGGTTGCACGAGTCCACGGAGGGATCCACCCATGAAGGGTCCATGAAGAAGCAACCTTGTCTATCCCACCATGGCTGTCGCCCACGAAGGACTTGCCTCACTAGCGGTAGATCTTCATGAAGTAGGCGATCTCCTTGCCCTTACAAACTCCTTGGTTCAACTCCACAATCTTGTCGGAGGCTCCCAAGTGACACCTAGCCAATCTAGGAGACACCACTCTCCAAGAAGTAACAAATGGTGTGTTGATGATGAACTCCTTGCTCTTGTGCTTCAAATGATAGTCTCCCCAACACTTAACTCTCTCTCACAGGATATGGATTTGGTGGAAAGAAGATTTGAGTGGAAAACAACTTGGGGAAGGCTAGAGATCAAGATTCATATGGTAAGAATGGAATATCTTGGCCTCAACACAAGTGTAGGAAGTTCTCTCTCAGAAAAAGTAGGTTGGAAGTGTAGCTTTGTTCTGATGGCTCTCTCCACGAAAGAAGAGGTGGTGGAGGGGTATATATAGCCTCCACACAAAATCTAACCATTACACAACTTGCCAATCTCGGTGGGACCGAATTGCTAAACTCGGTCGGACCGATTCAGCAAAGCTAGTGACTGTTAGGGTTTTCGGCGGGACTGACTGGATCAACTCAGTGGGACCGATGTGCTATGGTTAGGGTAAATACAAAACTCGGTTTGACCGAGTACTCAAACTCGGCGGGAGCGATTTGGGTAATAAGCAAAACAGAGAGTTGGGCAAGCAAACTCGGTGGGGCCGATCACATATCTCGTTGGGACTGAAAATATTGCAATAGGTAATAGAGAGTTTGCAAGCCCATCTCAGTGAGACCGAGATCCCATCGGTGAGATCGAACTGATTAGGGTTTCTGGCAGTGGCTATGTCAACTGAACTCGGTGGCTCTGGATAGAAAGAATCGGTGGGGCCGAGTTTGATATTTGGTGTGGGACATATTTGGAAGTGAGAAAGTGGTTGAGGGCTTTGGAGCATATCACTAAGCACTTTGAGCAAGCAAGCCATTAGGCAACACCTCATCCCTTCTTAATAGTATTGGCTTTTCCTATAGACTCAATGTGATCTTGGATCACTAAAATAGAAAATGTAGAGTCTTGAGCTTTGAGCTTGAGCCAATCCTTTGTCCTTAGCATTTTGAAGGGGTTCCACATCCTCTAGTCCATGCCACTTCATTGTTGAACTTATCTGAAACATACTAGGTAAAAGTGTTAGTCCAACAGGAGATATGTTGACATTAATTACCAAAACCACCTAGGGAGCACTTGTGCTTTCACTATGCTTAGGGCTGTTTTGAAGAATAACAAGAAAATGTTGGAAGAATGCTTGCCCCATGTTCAATTTGCTTATAATCGTTCTCTGCATTCTACTACTAAGATGTGCCCTTTTGAAATTGTATATGGTTTCCTACCTCGGGCACCTATTGATTTGTTGCCTCTTCCATCTTTGTAGAAGGTTAATTTTGATACTTAACAACGTGCTGAATTGATCTTAAAAATGCATGAGTTAACTAAGGAGAACATTGAGAGTATGAATGCTAAATATAAACTTGCTGGAGATAAAGGTAGAAAACATGTTGTCTTTGCACATGGAGATCTTATTTGTTTACATTTGCGTAAGGATAGGTTTCCTGATTTGTGCAAATCAAAGCTAATTCCACATGTTGATGGTCCTTTTAAGGTGTTCGAGAATGACAATGCATATAAACTTGAGCTGCTTAGAGATTTTGGGGTTAGTCCCACTTTTAACATTGTAGATTTGAAGCCTTATTTGGGTGAGGAAGATGAGCTTCAGTCGAGGATGACTTCATTTCAAGAAGGGGAGGATGAGGAGGACATCAATACCATTGTTACACCCACAACCCGTGCTACTATACATACTGGACCAATTACTAGAGCTCGCGCACGCCAATTAAATTATTAGGTACTTTCTTTTCTTGGTAATGATTCTAATATATATGAGAATATGATGCTTCCTAAATTGGATACATTTTTCTTGCTTACAAATGAAGGGCCTAGCTTGGACAAGAAGGATGAACATTGGAGCAAGATCAAGCATGGAGATGATGGCATGCACATGGGTAACAAGAACGAAGTTACAAGTGATGATTTCAGGACTTTGAATCCACCATAATGAGTGCATGAAGCCTTGGACGAAATATACAAGATGTCACTTCATATATTTTGTCCATAAGCTATTATAGGTGCTGTGTCACCTTATCATTGGGTCAGGCCCATGTAATTTCAAAATACTTGAGTATAGGCTCATTTTATAGTCTGTATGTGTGGGGAAACAAGAGTTAGTGTTGGTTCCAACCCCCTCCTACAAGAGCCATGAAATTCCCCCTCTTCCTCCATATATAAAACCCTTAGGGCACCACTTAGACTTTGGGGTTTGTTTAGATTAAAACTATGCCATAGCTGCAACTTTGCGTACTTCGTTTGTGTTCAACGACCAGACCAAGACGTCATAGAAACCCACTTTCATCAATAAAGTTTTCCTCTTATATTCGTAATATCCAGATTGCAATCTCAGTTTCTTGCTTGTTCTTCGTTTGCTCACAGGAAATAGACCCTCGTGGTCAGGTTGATCGTGCTCCAGCGTGGTCAATAACCCCTCAAAAGTTGGTTTAGTGATTGCTAAGGCACGACGTCTCGCATGTTCGTAATCGGATCATCAAGGTTGACTTCCACAGAAAACGATAGCTATCTCATCGAAACATCAGTACACCTTCCCCTCTATCAGGAAGACATATCAACCCCCCTACTAGTACCCATCCTATTTTTGAAAGCCAGCTAGATAGCCCCAGCCATTTGATCATGATCAGAAACAATGCTACCATCCTCCATTTTTTAAACTAGTGATAGAGGTATTGTTAAATCTCTCAGTGACCATGTCGTGGGCAACCACGGCCACCTATGGGGCCATCAGCCCCTTGTGGTTCGGCAGGGGGGATGAGCACATTGCACAAAGAGCAGAGAACGTAGCACAGCACGACAGAGATCAAACGAGCAGTTTTACCCCAGTTCGGGATGCCGCGAGGCATAAAACCCTACTCCTGCTTTGGTGGATTGATGAGAATACAATGGTGGAGACGCAACGCTCTAGCCCAGCAGGATTGTCTCGGGGCGAGGACATCTATGCGCATATGAGTGTACAAGGGTCTGAATCCTTTCTAGGGTTGCCATGGCCCTCCTTTTATAGATCAATGTGTCACCACAATGGCAAATCAGTCATTGTGTACCAATTAGATAGCAAATAGTGTTATCATACCTAACTCTGCAGACAAGGCAGAGGGCATTAAATGTGCCACTTAGCGTCACATCATGGCATGCCCGGTGATGACCCACAAGTATAGGTGATCTATCATAGCCCTTTCGATAACTAAGAGTGTCGAACCCAACGAGGAGCAGAAGGAAATGATAAGCGGTTTTTAGCAAGGTATTCTCTGCAAGTACTGAAATAAGTGGTAACAGATAGTTTTGTGATAAGATAGGTTGTAAGGAGCAACAAGTAACAAAAGTAAATAAAGTGCAGCAAGATGGCCCAATCTTTTTGTAGCAAAGGACAAGCCGGAACAAACTCTTATAATAGGAAAAGTGCTCCCGAGGACACATGGGAATATCGTCAAGATAGTTTTCATCACGTTCATATGATTCACGTTCGATACTTTGATAATTTGATATGTGGGTGGACCGGTGCTTGGGTGCTGTTCTTACTTGAACAAGCATCCCACTTATGATTAACCTCTATTGCAAGCATCCGCAACTACAACAAAAGTATTAACGTAAACCTAACCATAGCATAAAACATATGGATCCAAATTAGCCCCTTACGAAGCAACGCATAAACTAGGGTTTAAGCTTCTGTCACTCTAGCAACCCATCATCTACTTATTACTTCCCAATGCCTTCCTCTAGGCCCAAATAATGGTGAGGTGTTATGTAGTCGACGTTCACATAACACCACTAGAGGCGAGACAACATACATCTTACCAAAATATCAAACAAATACCAAGTTCACATGACTACTCATAGCAAGACTTCTCCCTTGTCCTCAGGAACGAACGTAATTACTCACAAAGCATATTCATGTTCATAATCAGAGGGGTAATAATATGCATATAGGATCTGAACATATGATCTTCCACCAATTAAACCAACTAGCATCAACTACAAGGAGTAATCAACACTTCTAGCAACCTACTAGCACCAATCCCGGACTTTGAGACAAGAATTGGATACAAGAGATGAACTAGGGTTCGGAGATGAGATGGTGCTGGTGAAGATGTTGATGGAGATTCCCTCTCCCTATGAGAGGAGCGTTGGTGATGACGATGGTGATGATTTCCCCCTCCGGGAGGGAAGTATCCCCGGCAGAACAGCTCTGCCGGAGCTCTAGATTGGATCCGCCAAGGTTCCGCATCGTGGCGGCGCAGTCTCGTCCCCAAAAGTTCCCTCCTATTTTTTTCTCATCGAAAGACCTCATATAGGAGAAGGTGGGCATCAGAGAGCCACCAGGGGGCCCACAATGTAGGGGGTGCGCCCTAGGGGGGGGCGCGCCCCCACCCTCGTGAGCAAGGGTGTGGGCCCCCTGGCCTTCATCTTTGGCGTGGATTTTTCTTTATTTCTTTTAAGACATTCCGTGGAGTTTCAGGACTTTTGGAGTTGCGCAGAATAGGTCTCTAATATTTGCTCCTTTTCCAGACCAGAATTCCAGCTGCCGGCATTCTCCCTCCTTGTGTAAACCTTGTAAAATAAGAGAGAATAGCCATAAGTATTGTGACATAAAGTGAAATAACAGTCCATAATGCGATAAATATCGATATAAAAGCATGATGCAAAATGGACGTATCAACTCCCCCAAGCTTAGACCTCGCTTGTCCTCAAGCGAAAAGCCGATAACAATAAATATGTCCTCATGTTTAGAGGTAGAGGCGTCGATAAAAATAAAAATACGGACATGAAGGCATCATGATTATTCTCATAACAGCAACATATATAGATTTTGTCATATGATTACTTATGTTCAAGTGATGATCTATTCACAATGCAAAAGTATAAATCATAAACCTTATTGGGCTCCGACAAACTATAATCTCAGTCATTGAAGCAATTGCAATTTATCATAACATCGGAAAGAGTCTATGTCAGAGCTAAAAAGCAAGTCCACATACTCAACTATCATTTAGTCCTCCATAATTGCTAACACTCACGCGATACTTGTGGTTACGGAGTTTTAATCGGACACAGAGAAAGATAGGGGCTTATAGTTTTGCCCCACAACCTTTTACCTCAAGGGTAATGTCAACAATAATGGTTCATGCTCCCCTACATCCAATTAGATATATATATATCATGTTCTTTCCAACATGCTGAGCTTGCCAAAGGATAAAATGAAAAAGAAAAGGTGAAGATCACCATGACTCTTGCATAAGGTAGAAGATAATAATAAAGGATAGGCCCTTCGCAGAGGGAAGCAGAGGTTGCCATGCGCTTTTATGGTTGGATGCATAAAATCTCAATGCGAAAGAACGTCACTTTATATTGCCCCTTGTGATATGAACCTTTATTATGCAGTCTTCGCTTTTATTACTTCCACATCACAAGATCGTATAAAGCTTATTTCTCCCACACCAATCAATCATACATATTTAGAGCAATTTTTATTGCTTTGCACCGATGACAACTTACTTGAAGGATCTTACTCAATCCATAGGTAGATATGGTGGACTCTCATGGCAAAACTGGTTTAAGGGTATTTGGAAGCACAAGTAGTATTTCTACTTGGTGCTGAGAATTTGGCTAGCATGAGGGGGAAAGGCAAGCTCAACAAGTTAGAGGATCCATGACAACATACTTTATCTCAGATATAAGAAAAGACATAACTCATTACGTTGTCTTCCTTGTCCAACATCAACTCTTTAGCATGTCATATTTTAATGAGTGCTCCCAATCATAAAAGATGTCAATGATAATATATCTATATGTGAAAACCTCTCTTTCCTTATTACTTCCTATTAATTGCAACAATGACCAAAGCTATGTCTGCCAACTCCCAACAACTTTTAATCATCATACTCTTTCTATGTGAAGTCATTACTCTCAATAAGATCAATATGAACTTTTTGTTTCTTTTTATTCTTTTTCTCTTTTCTTTTATTCACCCAAGATCATGGCAAAATAATCAAGCCCTTGACTCAACACTAATCTTTATTATATATAGCTCACGGACTCGATTACATAGAGAGATCATAAAGCAAACTCAAAACTAGATCATGCCATAAACTTTATTCTACTAGATCAAGATACTACTAATAGGATCGAACTAAGAAAAACGGTAAAGATAGGAGTTGTGATTGTGATACGATACCGGGGCACCTCCCCCAAGCTTGGCAGTTGCCAAGGGGAGTGCCCATACCCATGTGATTATGTCTCCTTGGTTGGTGGAAGAAGTGGAGGTGACGGAATAATCGCACATCGAGCCGTAAGAGGTCCCTCCAGCTTGCGATAATGCCCTTGAGTGCGACATATGCTCCTTCAACAAAATATTTTCTTGTGTGAGATACTTGTTTTGTATAACGAGCTAACTCAATCATCTTGAAAGCTTCGATCTCAGTTGGGGTAAGAAGGTTATGATCAAGTTGAAGGATGTCTTTTGCTGCTGGAGCTTGATCCTCCGTGGCCTTCTTGATCCTTTCATCCTTGTTGACCCTCGTGGGTTCTTCCCTCTTCAGATCTATCTTCATTAGCCAAGCATCGTGTCACCATTGTTGGAGGAGGGAGACTCCATGATGCCTAGCCTAGAAAACCCTGACAGAAAACAGCTCGAAACAAGAACAGAGGAGGTTTGCGTGATACGGGAGTCAAAACCTTCGGGAGGTTATATAATGAATTTTTACCGACCAAAATACGTAACATGCAAGAAAACGGAGTCCGGAAGGCACACGAGGTGCTCAGAGGTAGGGCCGACCCCGGGGG
>NC_053024.1:734486485-734604799 GCF_003073215.2 Triticum urartu | reverse complement strand
GGGGATAGTTAGTTAGATTTAGTGTGTGAGTAAAACTAGGATAGATAGATAACGTGTACTACCTCTGATTGGCTTTTGTTGAATGGATTGTGACTTATGTCATGCACTAAACTGAACAAGTGCCCATGCAGTTTCATTTTCTGAAGTTCCTTTTCATTAAACAAGAAAAACGAGGTTGGTCATCCATGATGCATTTATAGATCCATCTGATGATGAATCTCATTCCATCTTGAATACCCTTCTCTGCATTTCAAAGGTACTAGCTAGCATTACCGAGTTTGTGTTTGCCGATTAAGTTTTGAGATCAATAGCTATTATTTTTGTCCTGAATATTTTATATATGACAGGTTCTGTACATACTGGTTTCTAGATAAGTCAGCTATATATATAGTCTTGATATTTCATATATACCATCAATTTTTTGCCTCAAGCAATGAGATTAAAATCAGTTCTGTGTTGTGCAACAAATATCTTGACAGTGACCACTCCCAAGATTTAATTTTGGTAGTTATGTATGGTCCTAGCCATATTTGATAGCATACTGTAGTCAAGATATGGTCTGTACTGTCATTTTTCTTTTTGCGGTTAAAAGATATGACAATTCAGTTGTGCAAGAAGAATTTTAGTGGTTACTTCATTACTTTGGGTCATTAGTTTGGAGAAAACATTTTAGGCTTTCCCTTCTGCTGCTGTTCATGAGGATATCCCTTTTTTTTCTATTCTTGTGTTAATTAAGAACAGTTTGTACCATATTATTTGTAACTTTATCTCAGCTTTTTTGTTTACAAATTGATTTGTTGAACTTTTAGTGTAAGGAGATCAACTACCTCTGCTTGCATTGCTTGTTAGAACGCTTTGGTGAAGAAATGTGTAATATACGAGATTTCTCCTCTTCAGTTCGACTTAGTGACAAACAAAATAAAATAAATATAAGCCTTTTTAGATATTTCAATACGGACTACATAGGGATGTCGAAGTATATGGCAATGTCAATTCTAAGATTAGTTCTTAACTGCTTACTTTTATGGCAACCATTTTGTATCGTTCTGACCGCCAAAGTGCTTTTTCAGCTATGGTAATCACCATGCTTTTATTTTTGGCTTCTTATGCATAAGCTCTAATTTTTGTTTTTAGTATTACACAAACAGAGGAGTATTTATATTTGCAGCAGTGGATCATAATAGGTAAATGTTTTTGTAGAAGATAAGTCAGGTTTAGAACCTTTGAGTATGACAACTAAAAACTGAAAGTAAATCCATTGTATATATTCAAGAGTGATTCTATAGATATTTATGGCTACCCGCATAAGTTTAATTTAGTAAGGGATTATTTATTTTCCCTTGGTACACTACCTTCTAGCATATACATGCGTTTGTTGATTCTTGCAAGATGCATGCCTATGTCTGAAAATACAGTAAGCACCCCCTGAAGTTTAAAACTGCTGTGGTGTTGCTCTGTAAAAAATGTGCCATAGTCCGCTGGGAATCAAGCAAATAGATGTACTGCAGTCACATATGTTCAGATTAGGCCATTTGGCCATAACAGGTTGTAACTGATGCAATACCTCTACGTGGATGGATGCTAGTTACACTACCGCATACCTGCTAGCAATTTTTTCATCTTAGGACACTACCTTTTAGTATATGTTAGTATATGCTTTTGATTCTAGGTAGAACAGATCACATGCACCTAAGCTTCTTTTCCTGATAGCATAAAAGTAGAACAAGATTTGGTTGCTAGTGAATGAGTGCCTTGCTTACATGCTTGATCGAATGAAGTGGTGCAGTAACGTGAGGGTTAAAATGGACCATGCTTGTATGATCATTTACCAAATAGATTACATGCACATCGATACAATAATATTCAGGTTTCATCAACAGAACTAGAACCCTGAGAACTACCTTATTATTATTATGCAAAAAGACCAAATAAGCACTACATTTGTTGATGTATTGTTTCTTTCATATGCATGAACTATCGAGAATACTGGATTATTCTCTTTGTTTCCAGTTTGCTGTTCTTTTGGAGATTAAATCCACGGTGAACAATTGGGATTGTATATAACTAAAATAGATTTAGTTCGCAAACACTGAAGCATGTTTGGTTTCAAATGTTTCTTTGCTCAATGCAGGTCTTACAAAGAAGTTTAAAAGTAGGCTTCAATCCATGGAGATCTTGATGGAGCTGGAACATTGATGTAAGTTGTTTCTTGATATAATGTGAGATGAATATCAAATCTTAAATTGCAGTGTAAGCATGTATCATCTACACATACTATGTGGTAGAAATAATGATGAGAGGATGTCTATTGTGCTTCTTTTATGTTACAATGGAACTTTTTATTTCTATCTATGTACTCCATATAGCTTCCGCTGTACCTATCACTTGTGACAAAAAAAATCCATGTATACTAAAATTGCTTGTGCTATCACTTCCCCATGCAAGATTGCCAGCCACGAACGCGAAGAAGGCAGTACAGAGCGGCAATGCGTCGATCAAGGGCTGGTGCCAGAAGCGGGGCACCAAGGGGGGGCATGTGGTGTACACTGCCGAGTTCATGGTGGATGCCGGCTTCGGCGAGCCGGGCACTGTCGTGGTGGCCATCCAGAACCACCGTAAGTTCTTCCTCGTCGATGGCAGTGGGCTGCCTTGCGGCATCGTGCACTTCGCCTGCAAATCCTGGGTCCTCTTAAGCAACAAGGTATGTCTACTTCTTTTTTACTTTACGTTCAAGAAGACATGGACTTGTTAAATTTTTTTGGTAGCATTGGGTTATAGTCATGACTTTGTGCCCTGCTGCAGGACAGGTTTAATTCATTTTAGTCCTATATTATGATTCAAATAATTTTTCTTTTATGGTACTGTGAAATTGAATTGTACATAAGAAAAAAACACTTTCTCATACATTAACTTGATTTACAGGCGTGTTTCCTGTAATATTGAATTTAGGGACGTCCTAACATTAAATTTAGGGACGTCCTAACGTTACACAATTAACATACCCATATGTTTGTTCTGCTACATTAAGCCACAGAAGAATTCTTCTTCCAGACTATAGATTTAATAATGTTTGTACAGAAAAAGACACTTTCTCATACATTCGCTTGAATTACAAACCTGTCTCCTTTTTTTGCGAGTTACAAACCTGTCTCTCGTAATTACAAAATTTAGGGATACCCTGATGTTACACAATTAACAGACCTATTAAGCCACTGAAGAATTCTTGTTTGGCACATAAGCACTAAAACAGAGTTTGGTCGACTTGGCAATTTGGGATGGGAAGATGCTCGAAGGGGCGTGATGTGTAACAGGTTGTGCAAGACACCTAGACTAGGACGGTGGTCAGGTGACGGACTATACTCAATGGTAGTAAGTGTTTTCTTTCTATATTAGTTATGTATATGAACAGATATAAATGCAGTTGCCCCATGTTTCACATTAATGTTTCTTGTAGCACTGGATAACCTGGTTTGGCCAGCCAATAAGAGTCAATTGGACATAGGCAAGTACCCAGAGAGAGGATACATCAGGTCTGGTACTGAGATATGGTCTAAATGTTCCATTATATATGTGTTGGTACCTAGAGAGAGAATAATAGTCTCACATGAATGAATAATGTGTTGGTCTTTTTATAAGAGGTGTATGGATGTGATTTAAAAGAGACCAAAAAGTGTTTGATTAGTGCTATTGTTTGCAGCTATCAGTAAAGTTATGATATATTTTTAACCATTGTCGCTTGTCTACACTGTCAGCGCTTTAAAAGCTACGGAAGCTTGGTTAGTGCGTACAATAACGCCTCAAGAGGCGCCACTAGGTGGCGCCCCAACAACTAGTATGAAGGAAGGGTGGGGGATACCCCACAACATGGGGCGGATGAGAATGAGGTGCTTACAGAAAAAGAGAGGCTAATTTTGAGGCTATCGCGCAAATGAAACATAATAATGCACATGGGCCGGATGGATTTTCGATAGAATCTATCACAAGTGTTGGAAGATCATTAAGGGGGATCTTATGCCCATGTTTCAGGATCTGCTTAATGGCCAGCTTCAGCTTTTTAAACTTAACTTTGGGACAATCACTCTGCCCCCCAAGAAGGAAGAGGCAGTTCGCAATGAACAATTCAGATCAATTTATTTGCTTAATGTTAGTTCTATGTTTTTTTTTCTTAAAATGAATACTAATCGTCTCACACTGATTGCGCACTCTGTGGTCAAGCCAACTCAGACTGACTTGCGACGTCCATTTTATGCGACCAACAACAAGTATTGGAATGTGGCCAAGTCAACCACGTAAACTTCCACAAGTAAGTAGTGGAGTGTGGCCAAATCAAGCGCGTCAACGTCTTCTAGAGTCCTGGTGCGTACTCCCTCCGTTTCTAAATATACGACCTTTTAAAGATTTCAATATAGACTACATATGAAGCAAAATTAATGAATCTGCACTCTAAAATGTGTATATACATGCATAGGTAGTGCGTATTGAAATCTCTAAAAGGTCTTATATTTAAAAACGGAGGGAGTTCCATTCTCGTTCTCCACCATGTCTTGTTAGTTGGGACAAGTGTCACCATATGTTTCCACTAGCAAGCCATATAAGAGAAGGCCCCCCTGAGCCATTCACTTCACAACACTGTGAAATCCTCAAATACATGCGCTGATGTCTGAACAGAATCTCAAGTGCAATTGGGAGCTGTGAAAAGGGGTGTGGATCATGAGCATTTTGCCAATGATCTATGTACTACTCCCTTTGTTGGCACTCGAGTCACTAGGAAAGCTAGTTGCGTTAGCATCTAGAGGTGTAACAAGTTACAACCCTACAGGAGACTGGGAGCATTCACATGGCACGCTCCACGGTTGCCCAAAGAGTTGTGGCAATGTGAGCATCGGCTACCCCTTCGGCATCGGATCCAGGTGTTCCCGGGGGGCCGACTTCAACCTCACCTGCAACGACACCACGCATCCCCCTAGACTCTATTTGCGTGATGGCATCACCCAGGTGATTGGCTTTGAAGAATCTTTTTGGGGTAGTAACTCCATCGCAGCCTCCTTCTCGCATACCATCCCTATGCAACCTGGTGTCAGTGTCTACAACTTGTCTTTGAAACTGCCTGGGAAATCCTTCTCACGTGAGACCATTATTCTAAACATTACGGGCTGTGACCTCGGGATATACTCTATCGAAGATGATGTCACGAGGTTGATATGCAGCACTGTGTGCCTGGATCCAGGAATTCCAGAGATGGTGGCTATGCACAACTGTGAAAGTACTTCCGGATGCTGTCATCTTTATATGGAGGGTAACACTAGTTTTCACCTCAAACTTGTCAACAACCACAGCAAAAGCAACATTGATGCACTCTCTAACCACACCTCTAAGCTGTGGGATAGAATCAACATAGCTAGTGATGGGCCGAGTGGCCTTCTGCTATGGTGGCAGATAGTCGACCAATCCAACTGTGTTGCTGCCAAGAAAAACAGGGCAGACTATGCATGTATCAGTGAGCATGCTGAGTGCTTTGACGGAAGCCATGGCTACAACTGCATGTGCAGCATTGGCTATACAGGCAACCCCTACTTTCCAGATGGTTGCTCCAAGCTCGACAACAGAGGTAAATCCTCTTTTCCTAATCTGGCGACCAAACATACAACTATTAAGAATTTTGTGCATTGATAGTACATGCTAACTTTTGACTGATTAAACTAGGGTATAATCCAATTCCGAGCAGGGCTGATTGCACCCGTTGGTGTGGTAACGCTACTGTGCAATTCCCATTTGGCTTAGAAGAGGGTTGCTTTGCAAGTGAAGATTTTCACCTCAACTGCACAAATACTACGTCATCAGCTGCCCTGATCTTGTTGGAGGCGAAACAGGTCATCAGCATAAATATTGACGAAGGGACCGTTAATGTCACCAGTCTTGACCAACAAGGGATATACAGCTTGACTGAAAATTTTGTTTTTCCTATTCCTGGGTCATTCTCCTCTGCGCAATGGGTTGCTGCTAATCTAAGTTGTTTAGAGGCCCAACAGAATAGCTCTAGATATGCTTGCATGAGTATCAATAGCGAGTGCGTGGAAGTAAGTGTTAAAGACCTTGATTCTGTTGATAGAGTCTATGTTGGTTACCGTTGCAAATGCTCAGATGGCTTCCAAGGAAATCCATACATCCAAACCGGTTGTCAAGGTATCGCCCCCTATGTAGGATTTTTTTCGGGAAAACGCAAAGGGCTTGCGTTTCATTGCATTGGAAAGATAGAAAGTTATTTACAATCCTCCTAAGAGGCAAAGTTCATGCCGGAGCAGTAGAAACTAGTGTACATCCCAGGTGGTGGGTAGGATGACCCGCAAGCCACGAGCACCAGCTCGTGCCCATTGCTCGGCCTCGTCCTTGATCCTAGAGACCAGGACTGGGACAAGAGGTTGGGCATTGCTCGTGCCCCCTTTGTAGGCTTAGAAATGTACTACTAGCTATCTGTTAACTGCCTCAGAGATAGTTTTACAGATGTATAAAAACATGTGCTATTTCAAAAAGTTGCTTATTATTATTAGACAGTGATATTATTTTCCTAATTCTAGTTTGTTTTGTCATTCGTGTAGGTTTAATTTAATTGACTGACTTACCTTTGATATTAACTAAATGCTGTACAGTCTTCCGGTTTCCATGTCATAGATTTATCGACGCGCCTTATTAGAATTTTGTTAATTTGAGATATCAATGAATGCTTACAACCGAACAAATGTAAAGGGATCTGTCATAATACCAAAGGAAGTTTTAGTTGTACTGAATGTCCTCGCAAGACTGAGTATGATCCACTAAAAATGCAGTGTACTAAGAGGCAACAACCTCTGCTCTTAGGTAAGACTATTATTGTTACATTTTTTATAAACAAGATAGAACAGAAACTTAAAAGAGCTTAATGCCTACAGGTATAACTATTGGGCTGTCCTGTGGCTTCGGCATTCTACTTCTGAGCTTCAGTGCAGTACTTATCACTCGTAGGTGGAGAAGAAATGTTCAAAAGAATCTACGGAAGAACTATTTCCGGAAGAACCAAGGTCTTCTCCTAGAAACACTAATATCATCGGATGAAAGTGCAAATGAGAATACAAAGATTTTCTCGTTAGAAGCACTGGAGAAGGCAACAAATAAATTTGATTCTACACGTATCATCGGCCATGGGGGTTATGGTATGGTTTACAAAGGCATATTATCTGATCAGCGTGTCGTTGCAATAAAAAAGTCTAAGGTCATTGAGGAGTGTGAGATCAACCAATTCATCAATGAAGTCGTAGTATTGTCCCAGATAAATCACAGAAATATTGTTAAGCTCTTCGGATGTTGTCTTGAAACGGAGGTTCCACTATTAGTGTATGACTATCTAATGGCTCACTATCTCAGGTTCTTCATGCCGATTCAATTGATGTCTTTTCTTTGTCTTGGGTTGATTACTTAAGGATTGCCCTGGAAACAGCAGGAGCTCTATCTTATCTCCACTCTGCAGCTTCAATATCAATCTTCCATCGTGATGTGAAATCTTCAAATATACTCTTGGATGGGAACTACACAACTAAAGTGTCAGATTTTGGTGCATCCAGACTGGTTCCGATTGATCAAACACACATTGTCACAAATGTGCAAGGTACATTTGGGTACTTAGATCCAGAGTATTTCCATACCAGGCAGCTGAACGGGAAGAGCGACGTGTACAGTTTTGGTGTGGTACTAATGGAGTTGCTTCTCAGAAAGAAGCCTGTTTTTACAAGTGAATCAGGCACCATCAAGGGCTTGTCAAGCTATTTTCTCCAGAAGTTCAGTGAGGGGAGAATCACGGGTATTGTTAGTTCCCAAGTCTTGGAGGAGGCAACTGAGGAAGTGATCAATGGTGTCGCCTCTCTTGCAGAGCGGTGCTTAAGACTGTGTGGCGAAGAAAGACCCACCATGAAACAGGTGGAGACGGAACTACGGACTCTACGGACAAAACAGATGAACGCATCTCAGGCAGATCTAAGGAATGAAGAACATATGCAACCAAGGTCATTAAATCGAAGGAGTAGAGCTGCTTGCCAATCTTCTGCGGCGGGATTGGGCGAGAGAGCCGGAGTGCAGTCAGGAGGCTGTTATAGCTTGGAGGTAGAGTACATGGCATCTGCTAGCATTCCACGCTAGATGCATATGTTAAGCTCATAATAATGGATGCTTTTGTTTCATTTTTGTAAGCTGATGCAAAAATGGATGATTTTGTTTTCTCTTATGTAAGTTGTGTCTGCGCTTGTATCCATGGGAAACAATGTTACGTAGGTTGGTATTGTAAGTCAATTTATTTCCAGATAATTAAAGGGCGTCGTGATTGTATTGAGTTTTCCGATGGGAATTGTGCTTGTTTATGAAAACTGGCACTAGTAGAAAACGGGCCTTTTGTCCCGGTTCGTAAGGGCCTTTTGTCCCGGTTCCTGAACCAGGACTAAAGGGTCGTTACTAATGCCCTGACCCTTTAGTCCCGGTTCTAACCAGAACCGGGATAGATGGGCCTCCACGTGGCCTGCACGCTGAGCCCAGGCAGGAGGGCCTTTGGTCCCGGTTCGTGGCACCAACCGGGACCAATAGGCCTCCACGCGTCAGCATTTCTGTGGCTGGGTTTTTTGTTTTTTTTTGAAGGGGGGGGTTGGGGGTTTTGGGGGGTTAATTTAGGTATTTCATATATGTGTTAGATAGCTAATTAATAGAGAGAAGTGTCCTCTCTTATGTCCGTGCTTGGTCGACGCTACGTACTATACATACGTATAGAGAGGACTAGACACGCTAGCTAGCTAGTAAGCAAACGAAGGAAACAGAAGATCGTTATGAACATATATGCATACAGAGAGAAGTGATATCGACCACCTCTCCTTCTCCGAGAGATTGGTCGAACAACAAGTTCTCGTATATCTATCGTCCGACACTACCGGCTACATATATACAATAATTATCTCTTACAAATATAATCTCCTACATTATGGACGCATGGTCCACATAATATTCTCCGTCTTCAGCGATCACGTGGTCAAGAAAGAATGCCGCCAATTCCTTTGAATAGCTCGCATGCGATTTGGTGCTAGGAGTTCATCCCGCATCCGGAACATCTAATTTGAAGAAGGGGGTCAATACATATATATATATATATATGAATGAATGAAACTCAACACAAATGATGGTAATAAAATAAAATTGTGAATATTGTTATTTACGCACTTCATATTGTTCGTCAGAGTACGCGCCCCGCTCACAGGTCGTGTGGCGGATGGACTCGCAGACGTAGTATCCACAGAAATTATTACCTTGTTCCTGCCACAACCACTTTACAAGAAATAGAGGTCAATCAAACTGATAAGCAAGAATGCCAAATGGTATTGATGAAACTAGCGCTTGAATCACTAGGAGATGCGTGGAACATGCTACTATAGTACTTACTTTCGGGTGTCTAAATTGCAGCTCCTTCGGCAGTCCCGGAGCTTTTCTGGTGAATTTTCTTCAAACCCTGCCGGACAAAGAAAACAATTACTTGATATCAGGAAATGAACAAAGTTGCTGATATGGTGGATAATGATCGATTTAACTTACTTCTGGAGGATTTCAGTCATGTCCGCATACTCCTGGGGATCTTTTCGCCTAGAGTCCAAGACAGTTACTACTCCCTGCTCAAGCCTAATCTCTAGGAGAATATAGTGGTACCTGCGCACGCATGCATATGTTGAGCTCATAATAATGGATGCTTTTGTTTCATTTTTGTAAGCTGATGCAATAATGGATGATTTTGTTTTCTCTTATGTAAGCTGTGCCTGCGCTTGTATCCATGGGAAACAATGTTACGTAGGTTGGTATTGCATTTATTTCCAGATAATTAAAGGGCGTCATGATTGTATTGAGTTTTTCGATGGGAATTGTGCTTGTTTATGAAAACTGGTTGTTATTACCTTTGGGATTCTATGTTCATTGTGTTGATGACATGTTTATGAGACATGTCGTGGATTATCTCAAGGTCTGTAATGAATTGAGCATCCATGACCATGCTGCATCGTGTTCTTTGATTCAGTCTTGCCCCTGTATTTTTGCTTAGTCATTATGTAATTAGTGGCTGCATTTGTATGTTTTTCGCCTTCTCTTGGCGTTTCTTCTTCTGAATACAAATACATCACACATTCTTGCAAACAAAACAAGAACACCAAAGCAAGAACAAAGAAAATCAAATCGAGACCGGAAGGAAGTAATACGCAAGAGATCCATCGTCCTCTGATTTGACTATGCATGGATCCACAATGTTGTTTCATGCATGAATAGATTATTAGTAATTTCTGGGCACGAAATTTTACTATTTTACAAAAAAAAATATAGGAAACAAACGGGCATATCTCTACTTCTAATGGACCAATTGGTTGAATAGTCCCCCCACTTTCAACCGGTTTAATTTCAACCGGTTTATTTTCAACCGGTTTTGTCCCATCAAATTACCCCCACCCCACGCCCACCCACCGAACCCCACTCACACACGTACCCAAATAAACAGCGCCCTGCCGCCGATCAGGATCGCCCTGACGCCGATCCCCATACCCCATACCCCGCCGCCGATCCCCATACCCCGCTGCCGATCAGATCTGCGCACTCCACAGCGCCGCCGCCGCGGAACGACTCGACAGGGCCGCCGCCACGTTTCTGGATCGCTGGCAGTTTCTGGATCCCGCGCCGCCGCGCCGCCGCCACGTTTCTGGATCGCTGGCAGTTTCTAGATCGCGCGCCGCCGCGCGGAACGTGCGATCAGCGACGCTGTACGGTTTCAACCCCAGGTATGTTTACGTGTACAGATCAGGGCGATCCTGATGGACTCGTGTTCAAACTAAATCTAGACTTCATTTTCCACCTCCGCCGCCGGCCGCTACAGTCAATTTATGTGCAAAAGTTACAATGATATTAGCACTGCAAATCATCCATACAAGTGTCTCTAGCATCACTCTGTGGTCACAGGAGAGCTCTGTTTGTCAGATCCCACCACTACTCAAAAGTTCTCTAGAGGAACAAGGGCTGAAAGATCACATGAGTAGTAGTTCTGTCAAAAAATCCTCTCTAGCATTGCTAAGGTTCAACAGTAAGAAATCTGACAGAACAAGCAAAAAGAAGAGCCATGGGTATTTCTCTGTTGGAATGTGAAATCCTTTTGACCGAAAAACATACAAACATGCATCAAGCTATTCCCAGTGACACCCGCATAGTACAAAGCCTTTAGCTAACTGTAAAAAGGGAAAAACAACATGAGTAGAGACTAGAAAATTAGTGTTACCTGAGATAGATAAATGCATCAAAGCTATTTACTGTGACACATTGAACATATAAATCCAGCTACCCAACCCGTCATTTTAGCGCCATCCCCGTTTCAAATTCATCCTAAACACTCGATTTGCCTCGCTGGCCAGCGACGTCGTACCTTTCATCGTGGTGGTAAACATCCGGTCACTCGTTCTTCCGTACTCCAAGTAACCGGGCTAGAGCGACTGACACATGGGCCAGCCTTGCGCGCGGCCAGCCTCGCAGCGGCCGGTGTGTGCGTGCTTCTGTCCGGGTGAAAAGCAGGGCGAATCGATCGTGGGTTGGCAGGGTGTTTTTTTACAGTCATCGTTTGCACCCATCGGCCACCCGTGAAAATATCTCCTCTCCCTTGCCTTCTCTCACGTGCTCTCCCCTCCCCTGATCCCCTCCTTCCCTACCGTCAAGCCGCCGGCTCCACGCAGCGGCCGACGCGGCCTTCTCTCCCCGGCGCTTGAGGTACAGCAGCGGCTGCGGCACTTCTCGGCCCAGCCGGATCCGGTGCAGGTCGCCGGCATCACGCGCCGCGTGCCGTGATTCTGGATCGGGCGCAGATCTTGCCACCTATCCTCCTCTCTCTCTCCCATGTCGACATTGTTGCAAGGAGCAGGGGAGATAGGTGCCGAGGACAAGAAGCAACGGGTTGGTCAGGGTGGGCTTGAGCTGCCGGGGAGATGGAGGAGGCCGTCGTGGTTCGTCATGGAGGCGGCGCCGCCGGCAAGCTAGTTGAGGTACGTGTCAGATCCGTTGGTCCTTATAGTTGTTCGTTCTCCTAATCTCCTCACAGACCATGTGTTTCCCCTTTCTTCCCTCAATGTGACGGGGAATACATCGTTCCTACCTATATTACTACTGGCTTGCAATCTTTAAGGAGATTTTAATATGTTTGTCATTCATATATCTGGCCTTGTGTGACGATTTTTTTGTTAATTGCCAATGCTTTATTTCAGAAAACCAAATCTGCACCATGCCGCCTCACCCTCTCAGATTACTGTTTCATCCCTTTGATAGTTTTTTAGGTTTGTCCTTGTCCTTCTTCCCTTAGCGCTGCACTTTTCTACCCTATATTGTTTACTGCTTATTATCGTGTTAATTCCTTTCTATTCCTGGTTTTTCCAGGTGTCGTGTTTGTGTGTTTGTTTTTGTGGTGCTGCTTATATGTGTGACTACCGTATGATCGTATATATATGCTGAAAAGTAAAATGATTTTTCCTTTGCACAATACATAATTTGCAGTGAGATGGTAGTACATCAGTGTATTTACAGGAAAAAACGATGGTCGTATATATGCTGAAAAGAATTAAGGCTGAAAAGAAAGAACATTCATCTACTATTTCTTGATGTATGCTATCGTATATTGCTTCTCTACTTGCTCAAAATCAAATTTGCATCTATGAGAAGGTAAGAAATTAAGGCCAGCGAGATGGCAGTAGATTGGCATGTTTACAGAAAAAACAAATAGCCATGCAAGCTTGAAAGAACACCTTTTTACTATTCCTTGCTATATGCATATTTCCCATCTTCTTCCTTCAGAATCAAATGTGCCTACTAAAGGATAAGAAATGAAGGCTGCAATCTAAGAATACTTTTATTTGCCATTCTGAATTTCTATCACAGCACAGAGGAATGAGGAATGGATACATGAGGCATGGCGTAAGCGTAGGGGTCAGCCAGGGCACGACGCAAGAGTCTGCCCATCTCCTCTCAAAGTTAGTTCTTGCTCTGTCCCCACTACCTCGCCTGCCAACTCTCTGATAGAGTATTTTATTTCTGCAATGTATTATATTCTTTGAAGCAATTGCAAATTTTTCATAGCTTCTTGGCATACTATGGATTTAATTCTTTGCGAGAACAAGCAAAAGATAGTAGCAGTTTCTTTCAGATACAATTTCGGAAAGGTTTGCCGACTAAATGTACAAATATGAGCAAAAGGGGCCATGCTAATTAATGTTGGCCAGGCTCAGGAGTAAAGTTATACAGATTTTGATTTGCAAGTTATTTTGTCCAGCACGAAAGGCACTAATGCGTCCCGAAAACCTAGCGCACAAAGGACCAATCCTTCCCTTCCTCGAGCCCCATTCGAGTCCGCGCTGTTCAGCATCTCCAGCCTCCCCTGCTCCTCGACCCTCCGGCCCCACGGCCTCTCGCGCTGCCGCCTTCTTCCCTGGACGTCTTCCCCGACGCTCGTGGTGCAGCAGCGGCCATTGCAGTAGGTTAGTTAAGCTTGCTTGCCTAACCTGCTATGGATGAATGGTGTGTCTCACCAGGAAACATTAGATTAATGAATTACTTGGTCTCTACAAATTTCGAAATATTGGTTCGGGATATATTAATTTCCACTCCTTATTGTTCATGGCATAAACAAGCACTATAAAAGGTCACAAGTAGAAACTTAGGTCAAGTTATTGCTGGATGTAGCCTGCTTTGTTCAATTGAAATATATTTGCAACATGAGCTGGTTGTTGATCGTTACTCTCGATTGAGGAATGGGAAAAAAATCACATCTTGTGGTGTTTACTACTTTTTGCATTGTCAAATTGAAAATGTTCTGCAAAAAAATAGTAGGTTTCCCTTTCAATAGTTCATTTTGTCAGTCCAGTTGTATCGACAGTTCAATTTTTGTTGGTCTGGGCATAGCAAGGGAGGTCCCCCATATTTGATGAGTGGCTTGAAGCTGAACTTCTGTATTTACCTGTACTTCCTATGCATCTAATATGACCTATAAATTTAAACAGAATTTCATGAGTTGCAAGTTGCAGCTTATTTTCTTGTACAGTCTTGCTATTTGATTATTCTCCTTATGCCTCCACCCTGTAATATTCTCCCAATGGCCGATCCATGAACTCACAGAAAACATTAGGTTCTATGCCAAGTTGTTGGCACCGTATATATACTGAAAGTGGAGTGGTAATAGTTGAACTTTTTTCTTCCCCTTGTAGTAACACAGACGTCGGTAGCAGGAGAAAGTATGTGACTTGGTTGAGTCAACCAAGAAATATGGTGGTACAATGCACATATTTCCCTCGATGCATGTCTCCGGCGACCCTGAGTATAAATACTGCTATCATTTCTTACTGCACACTCTTTATTCAGAGGTGCTCTGAATTAGAACTCCCCATTGGCATATCTGCAGTTCCATGCTATACATCCCCCAAATGACGAAAATTAAGTTCAGGGGCATGTTTTTTTATATATGCTTGACTTAACTGGAGCTTAAATTTGTCATTTGTTTAATTACCAATCTGATTTATTCTTGACTCTTGATTGCAGCCGCTGGAACTGATGGATATTGACATGGGTAACAAAATAGTTGAAAGATTTTGTACCGACGAGGCTCTTGAGACTACAAACATTTCTTCACTCCTTGTACGAAAGGATTCTAGGACTAAGTTATAGGATTTTATATTTTAGTCGGATATTCCTTCTGTTAATATGTGCTCCTGTGCAATTTTTCATAGGCTTCTCTTTCCTTTTTCTGGTTACGATTTACAAAGCTGAGCAATAGTTTCTCTACTAATATAGCTTGTGTGAAAAACATCCGTCTTTAGGATGCTTTTGCGGCATGTGTAACTGCCTCACATTAGCCTATGCTTCTATCCGAGTTGTTTACTACTAAGACCATAATGGATCATGCTTTTTAACTGGCATATAAGTGTTGATGGAAAATGATGTCTTATTTTTTGCCTGGTAAATTTTAATCGGCGCATGCAATCCATGCTTCCCAGTCTTTGGTGACAATGTTGTCAGGCCTAAAAATAGAAGTTTTCGATTTCCTCTCTCTGGTTTTTAGTTGGTTAGATGTTAATGCGTGGAAATGTATATGCTGATTTTTTTTCCTGTTTTAATAAATTGCTAATACGTGGATCTTGTCTGCTTTGCATGGACTATAGTATATATTCACAGACTTTGTCTGCTTGCTTCAAAACTAAAATGTGACTTTTACTTGCCTATTACCAAAGAAGATTTCATGCATGCCACATCAAGTCGCCACAGATGCCTCCAAGTGAAATTTCAGCGACGACAAGGTATATTTTCCCCAACACCTGATCTTCTTTAATCAGACCACCGTTCATTATTGCGTATAGGCTTCTTACTCTGTGCCTGAATAAGCGATTGGTATCCACATGTTTGTTTCCATGTGTTCTACTGTCTTTCTAGTACTTGAAGCATAGTATGTTCATGTGTGCGACTACAGTTCCAGCGAGTTGGAAGTCCTGTTGTTCTCAAAGTTTGCATCATATGCCCTTTAGAGAAATCTTTATTGAACATTTTAATTTTCCTCATACATGCTTATCATTTGGCATCATGTTATTTTGTGACACAGTAACTGAATATGCACACAAGAGGATCCCTCTGGATGTGTAGGAGGTATGAAGTAATAGCCATTTTTTTTCTCTGTGTAGATTTGGCATCATATTGCCCAGTAACTGAATATGCACGCAGGAGGATCACTCTGGATGATGGAAAATGCATTATCCGTGGTAAGAAGCTAACGGTGTCGCCCCATTTATACCACATTTAGGCATGATAATTAAATTAGCCTTCAAATTAAATAGATGTCCGCATTCATGGGTACATAGATGAGCTGAGCTACTATTTTCTTGTTTGGGAATGAGGTAACACTATACAAACAGCATGTTGACACTCTGAACAGCTTAATACTAGACGGAAACAAAATTTCTCTTCCTACTATGTCTGTACCATGAACAAGATGTTCGCAACAAGTGGTCAACAAATGGTATTCTGTTCCTGTCCTTTCTCCTTTTTATGAATCTTCATAGTTGCATCTTAACCATGCTTAATATCTATTGCAGTACTTTTCCACTCACTTCACACAAGAATATCTCAAGGGGCACATGCATGAAGAGCATACTAATTTGCTGATCAAAGCTGGAAACAGACCTGCCATCGTCATTGCTCGGCTTATCATACAATCACAAGAAGCTGGACTCAGTTCTTTGACATCGCAAATATGAAAGGAGGAGTGTCATATGCATTTGTCTTTGAGGAATTGGCGGGAGAACTCATATCATCGTGCACTCCCTTTGATAGCGTCATGAGCAACCACTGCCATCATCTCATAATATAGCTCAGGTTCAAGACCTAGGTCATGCACTACTTTTCTCGACCATATAATGTGCTCTGCGTCACCTTATCCTTTCAGTTCCAGTACTTCATAATATAGAGTAGATGAAACATCTTTTTAAATTGGTGTGGAAATACCAATGCAGATGGAGCTATGTAATCCAGCTTGCTTTCTATCATGAGTTGGTCTCATGACTTTGTTTTTAGCCATCTTGGTACCATGCAATGGAATATATAACACTATGTTTGAACATCGTATCTAAATATTATCTAAACACTCTTGCTTGGTTCCCTCTCGCCCTTTGCACCATCGGCACAACGGGTAAACCAATGTATGCTATTATCAAGCTATCTTATTACTTCCTTTTAGTCTATCATGGTATCATCTATATTGTAATTAATGGGATATAAGTATCCATGAAGTTGGTTCAAAATCAGTCACATGTGCATGGGCTTGATCTCGCTTTTTGCGCCATGGGCGCAACTGGTCATCTAGTACACATTAAAATCCCAGTAAGCTCACTGTAAAACTGGGAGCAGCAAACAACTTAAAAGGCTATGTTTCAAAATTACTATAGCCTTGCAGGATAATTACAGTTCTTATTGCTCTGTAAATAATAAAGAAGATGCACTATAAAAACACAACAGTAGTTTAGTATGGAGCAGCAAACAACTTGAAAACTATGGTTCAAAATTACTGTAGTTTTGCATTAGAATTACAGTTCTTGTTGCACTGTAAATAACACAGAAGATGCATTGTAAACAAACAACAGTAGTTTAGTATCCAGCAGCAAACAACCTGAAGACATGGTTCAAAAATACTATAGCTTTGCATGAAAACTACATTTCGTGGCGGCGGCCCTAAATAATACAGAAGATGTTCTGTAATGCAACAGTAGTTTAGTTTCAGGTAAAAACACTCAGAAATAAACTATAGTCATGAACCATGTGATCTACCGTATAGTCTAGCTTGGGAATGCACTGGTCAAAAAGTTACATTTCTTGCAACCATAGTCTTCAAATAGCGAGTGAAGGGGCCTTGCAAATTACATCTTTTTTACACTGTAAATGGCACATAAATGCACTGTAAAAAAAGTTAAACCTTCAAGGGGCCTTGCAAATTGTAGTAGCCCTGCTTGGGATTACATTTTTCACCACATTGGAGAAAAACTTCCCAGAATAGCGAGTAAAGGTTGTTGAAACTGGAACATTGGTAGATCTCTTTGCACTTGAAAATAAAAACTCAGAAATAATTGATAAAAATAGAAGTAACAGTACTCGGACAACATGACACAACATTGGTCACATGGTTCATGATATTGTAGAAAAGAGGGGTGTTCCAAGCATAAGAGGGGTGTTCTACGGGGCTGTTTGGATTACTACCAAAATCGGCCATGCCAAAATTTTGGCTAGCCCATGAGATTTGGTGGTTGTTTGGATCGATGCCAGGGATTTGGCTCACCCGGCGACCTGGGCGTCCGTGCGTGTAAATCTCTCCGATGTGCGGGCAAAGGCGTGGGCTAGCAAAAGCTTCGCCAAAAGATTGGCGTGCTGTTTCTCGGTGGACCCTACCAGGTGCATGCGGTAGTAATAGTTTTTTTTGTGATGGATCCGGTGGGATAGAAGCGATTTTGTTGGCTGTAACAAATCACCGGTCACCCAGCGCTTCTACCTCAAAAGAAAAAAAGACACGTGAGTCAAGTACATGTGCATGCTGTATGTTTTGGGTTCCAACTTGCGATAATCACGCTTTCTCAGAAACGAAAACTTCAAATAATTGCGTGACATTCTTTTGGCATATTCTCGTATAGATTTTTGCATCTAAGGTTTAGTTATCTGTACACCTTTTCAATTCTAGATAATAGATGAATTTGAATATAATCATCATGTCAATTTGGTCACAAACCAAACAAAGGTCTCTTTTGCCAAAATTTTGGAGGATACAATGGCCACAATCCAAACAACATCAACTTGCCAAAATTTTGGGCATGCCCTTGGTTTGGTCATGCCAATTTTTTGGTGGGGCGTGCAGGGGCACAAACCAAACAGACCCTACATTTTTGTGAATAGTAGCCTAGGAGGGTTTTCAGGAGATGGCAGGCACGTCGTGGGAGATGCCTGCAGCCATGTAAATCTTATACATATTGTTTATCCCCTTCTATAAAACTAAGGGATGCCTTTCATGTGCTCTCGATAACAATCTTTAGTAGGAGAGCCACAATATGTCCCTGTGTTTAAGTGGGCCAGGGCAGACCATCTGGGCTTTTTTCGTCACACTACAGTACTAAAGCCTAACGCTTTCGAGGTAGAGATCTAAATAGTTGATGGCCAAAAGCATGGTTAGCGCGTGGCGCTTGCCAGATTAGAATTTTCAGTAAGTAATATCGTATCGTATAACTTCATCCATACACGCACTGTTATACGATACGATGTATACTTTCAAGCCAGCAATCGAATGGTCATAAGGCACGTACCTTCAATTGTCACCAATCTTCAAGTTCACACAGGATCCACAGTTCTCTGTCATGCTCAACATGTTTCTGATAAAGCAATGATTATCTTGTATGTGTTCCCGAATATAGTAGACAAAATTAGTCCCCTCCAAACTGTTTTCTTATTGACTACATAAAGTACAAGTTTGACCCAGGGTGTTCCGACAATTATTATTCGTTACCAACATTTTCCAATTTTAGTTGGTGAGGAAGAAAATTATTATAAAAGTTACCCTAAGGGAGACACATCTTCTTCTAATTTAATATAATTCAAAATATGATGTTCACCAATTATGAACTATATCAAACAGAATATACATATGTGTAAGTAAAAATAAATTAAAAGAGGCACTAACGAATGGTTCATAGGATGAAAAAAAACAATATGCATTTCAATTTGTGTTATATAAAAATAGTAATCTCAATATTTGTTAGCTTATTTACATTGAATTTACGTACTTTGTAAACTCGCTATTGATGGAAAAACATATCAATATGTTTATTAGCTGTGTATATCTTGAGAATATTATGCAGAGATTTTATAGTCAGACAGAATTAATGATAAGTATATTAATTTTTTGGTAAGTTAATATCTCTGGCATCTTTTCTAAATTATTAATAGGTGTGTATTTGATATGAAAAGGAAATAGATCCTTTCCATACAGAGATATTAACGGCATGACTGGATCAATGCATGATCTGATACCCAGATGTCCTCCGCATGGCCTACTATATATATGTTACCATTAAAATACTATGCCATCCCTCCTCTCCCTCCTTACTGTCCCTTTGCCCAGACCAGGAGGATGATTTCCGAGGACTACGTTGTGTAAGCAAGAACCATCAAGATTTGGAGTTCCTCTCGGTATGTTAATTTCTGGATCCTTCTCTTATATAATAGCATGTTATTTATTAGATTAATAGTTTTTATATGTTTAGTTATACCATCAAATCCCAGATAAAGAACACCATTGCAGATTATGCAAGCTTATATAAATATCATACCCAATTAATTTGTTTGTAGTGGGCTGGTTTTATCCATGCCTGTCTTGTAAGTCCATCTTAGTGATTCCATCAAGGAGCTCTCAGCGAGAATATCTAGGCTTGGGAAAGATTGTCATGAGAAACGTAAAACAGTTAAGGTATGTGCATAACTACAGGTAATAGATGATAACACCTAAAAAGTCTTCCTTTTGAAATCTTTAAAAATGTACACAAGATGTTCTAAAATAAAAATATATTGTGAAGATTTACAATCAAAGACTGTTTTGTCTATAACAAACTCATATTCCCAAGATATTCATCATGGTGATGCACATGGTACATAGGGAACAACAACCATTGACGATGATAGTATTACCAGGTTGTACTTTATAGATTTATTAACTGTTAGCTATCTAGAAGCTGTCGCGCGCTTTGCCGCGCCGTTCTTCATTCGCTGGGTCAAAAATTGGAAGCACTCAGTTAATTAATATACAAAAGTTAGCTGGAGATCATTTAGCACATTAGAGAAGTGGAAACTCAGTCTTTCCAAGAAACTAAGATCACAAGACTTGACAGAAAATCAAAATTGTAGCCTTTCTATGCCTGGCAATGGACCATCAGGAAGGTCTAGCACATATACAATTAGTAAATAACCCGAGCATACACCTAGAGTAAAGGCATCTCGAACATACACGTAGAGAAGAGGCACAAAGACTGATTGGTACTTCCCTTTAACATCCAGTGGGTGCTTACAACTAACCAACGAGAAACGAACTTGCTACTAGATCCATTAGAGATTAAACAGAAGCTTTTAGAGAGGATGACTCATCTTAGCACCGTCGTAGGTCCGGCCGGTGACAGCGTTGGGGACTTGTGACGAACTGGCAAAGCACACCATGCCGCAGAGTTGGGGATTCGTCGCTCCTTCCCGTGGTTGTGAGGCCGGGTCACAGCGCCTCGGCTCATCAGGAAAGATAACCACATCAAACCATGATATAAAGGAATACTAAGAGGAGGAGAGGGTCGTGATCAAGGGGGGGGGCGACGTACCGGAGCTGCTGGCGATGCAGATCGAGGAGACAAACACCGCCGCGGATGCGAGGGGAACGGGACCGGACCGAGCACCCGCGTCCGTCCCCGTTGTCGCGCCGCACACAGCTCGTCGGATCCCCTGGCCGCACAGGTAGGTGGTCGGTGGGCGGAGTCACATGGTCGACGCGCGCGACCATGCGGCGGGGGGAGTGGAGATGGCCGAGCTGCTGGTGGGGGTGTAGAGGACCGGATGAGGCCGGCCCAATATATGCCACGGCATGGGATGGATCCGGCGGGCGGAGTCGCGCGGCCGCCGGCTCGTCGAGGCGCGCGGCCATACGGCGGGGGGAGAGGGCCGAGCTGCTGGTGAGGGTGGAGAGGGCTGGTGAGGCCGCCCAAAGATTTGCCGCGGCATGGGATCCGGCGGTCCGCGGGCGGAGTCGCGCGAGCGCCGGCTCGTCGACGCACGTGGCGGGGAAGGCGAGACGGCGAGAGGAAATGAGTCGTCGACGCACGCGGCGGGGAAGGGGAGACGGCGAGAGGAAATGAGTGAGTGGAGGGGAGTGTGGTGAGTGAGTGGGGTTAGGTTTTGGATGCGGCGGGGGGAGGGGATAAGGCTAGGGTTGCCAGTTAGTGGGGTTATGGTTTGGGCCCAGTGTGGTGTGTGAGTCGGGTTAGGGTTTGGGCCCAGCCGCCAGCGTGCCAGGTGGGCCGTCGAGCCGGCCCATTAGGGAACCTAGGCCGTAGAGGCCACCATGCCTTACTGGCCGGTACGTGCCGGCCCATTTGTCGTGTTCAATGTAATCCCTCAGAAAAAAAATAATGTGGATAATAAGGTAATTCATTTTATAGTTATTTTTTTATGGGGCTAAGTTTGGGTGCAGGTTCGGCCGTGCTGGGTAGCTAATTTGGGCCTTGTGTGCAAATTTTGCTCAACGATATAAATGCTAGACTCGCATGTGTAGGTTTTTAAAAGTATACATACCTCGCAGAAACAATAAAAGTATATATATTTGTCAAATATTGTTCATAAAAATAAACATTTTTTATATTTATCTTTCATATATTAAGGGTACCACAACAAAACGTGGTTTATGTATAAATAAATCTACTCATTATAAATAATTTAAATTATGTAATCTACCTTGGGTGCATGTTTTTTACTTTTGTTAGACAAATTTCCATGGCCTATATAAATAATTTAAATAATTTTCATATGACTACTCATTATATATGAACATTATAGTTTATTGTTTTCCCCTAATTTTGTGTTAGTACAATTATTTAAATTATGTAATCAACATATTTTCCTAATAATGTCATTTATGTTTTCTATAGAGAAAATAGTGTGTTATTTTCACTACTATTTTTTCAGATACTATATATGATTATATTATGCAGTAGAAAACATAATTTATATTTCATCATATATATTTCATCGTAGATACAAAGTGATAGGTTCTGTATGTATATTATACATGAAAACACGAAAGGCTTATTTTTATATTTTTTATTTTTTTCATAATATAGGAGACATGGATATGGACTTTGGAGATGCACGGAAAGTATCCATTGAGGGTTCAGATGCGATGTTGCTGAAAGGGGACGAAAATTCACAACATAAAAATGTCGAAGAGGTTATATCTCATAACAAACCAAAAAAGGATGCTAATTTACATGTTATCCCACAAGGTATTTTTTAATATTACCATCAACTCTTATTTTGTGATGATATTGCCTTCTGTATTCAACTAATTTTGCTCAGTTTGATTGCTAAATTGGCTCATTTATTTACATATTCGACAGACTATGTTTATACCCCTAGAGATATTACAGTCATCGAATCAATCAAGTCTGCCCCTAAGAATACCCAGTTTGTGGACATTGGAGATGCCTTGTTAGCAACTGGCGATTTGGAATGCCTCATTACAAATGACATGTTCTTACATGATGGTGTAAGACCTTTTGCACAATCTTTGTAATTAATTGATTATATATAATATCATAATGTATAAATATAATTTAAATATTGTTTGCAGGTGATAAATGCTTACATATATTGCATGCTTGCTCATGAGAATTTACAAGACAGGGCGGGTGAAAAGGTACACATTATTAGCACGTTTGTATCTGGCCAGATAAAAGAAGACGGGGAAAGAGACATAGACCCATCAAAATATTGTCGCATCGTGCGTCATGTTAATAGTTATCTACAACAAGATATGGTTAGTTTTTGTCTCGTAATCCATGCATATAATTATGGATTGTTTTTATTTAGTTCATATGTTTAATGATTTATTAATAATTATATCTAATTGTGACTGTGACTTGTATCTTATTTACACCAGTTGTTCATTCCGATTAACATGCCGGGCTACCATTGGTATCTAGCAGTTGCCAACGCCAAAAAACGAGAGATCCAAGTATTGGACTCACTTGGTGAGAATGTCAAACGCAATGACCTTGCTACTACGGTAACTATCTATTTCTTTTCTCATCTTAGCATTTATTTTGTTTGACTTTATCCTTAACATTTCTCGTATATACATAAAAGTTATTAGGGCTCGAGAAATGGCTGAAACTTGCAGAGCATAGTCCGGAATTATCAACGGTCATAAATGGCCTGATCTCAATGTTACAAAATGGACTGTTGTAGAGCAAATTCAGGAGGCAATACAAATCGATGGGTAAGTACTTGTTTCAATACTTTGTTTTTAGATTCATCTGTGTGATATTCTAAAGCATTATTTTATAATATTATAGCGTATCATGTGGATTGTTTATGCTAAATTATATGGAATACTGGACACCACATGGACTGTCAGACCAGTTTACGCAGGTATTTCGGGTTTATACATTATCTCATAATGTTTTATCAAAATATCTTATAAATTATTTTCAAATTTTTTTTTGTAGGAGGATATGAAACATTTTTGACAAAAATTAGCAATTATTTTGCTCGATTCAGAGCTTAATAAGTTAAAAGGATGTCCCGTGTACCATCAACCTCTTAGCGAAGAAACTTGTCTGCTCCATGATAATTCTGATCTTGAGATCCTGGATAATCCATCTGACGTTGTCGAAGAGAAACGTCCCGCCCCAATCACTATCATTCCCATGGACCAACGCGAAATACTTGCCGGCCTCTGCAGCTACATCATGTCGATCTATGATGCTGGATGTTTGGAGTAAGTATCATGTATCAATATTTAATGTGCGGATGTATATTATTGTTCTTCTTACCATCCAAATTACAGGGAGGTGTGGGTCCGGAGCTCCACACCCGATCCAATGAGCTTAAGTCTTAAGAAACTTCAGTGCATACTTAACATGGAGCAGCCCATGGACAATGATTGCTTCAACACCGCCGTGCTTATGCTGGCATGTGACGAGGGAGTATTGTTCACAGACCCTCCTATACACTACATGGATCTACGATTTTGTGTAAGTTACCATAACTCTTCATTCTAGGTGCCATTAGTATCAACATGTTGAAACAATATTTTTTTTCTTCTACTTAGTCCATGCTGCTAGAGTCAACACGAGGTCAGAAGTTTTGTGAGAAGGAAACTATCCAGACGTTGGCAACATTATTTGATAGCTGGCCTGGGATGGAGACCGACATCTCATCTTGCAATAAGGTAAATAAAATATTTTGACCATTGTTATCATGGTTTGTTTTTGTTTCTAATAGCTCCACTTGTAGATTTATCTTCCCTATGCATCCATCGGCCGATACATCCTGTACATCATCGACAAAGAGGCACGTCGTCTACATATTATGGATCCTATTCAATCATCACAATTGTCAGAGGATAAAAACTTGAGGCATTCACTGAAATTAAAAAGTTTTTCAAGGGATTTCAAAGAAGCACTCGAAATAAAGCTGCCTGGGTGGAATTCTGATATATCTAAATGGCATCGTTTATTTCCGGCCGGTGTTCCAACGAGTATAGACGGGTAATGAATTCATAATAAGAATATTTACTTTTCGTATCATTATATTATTTATAATATTAATTGAAAGTTTTCCAGGAATGTGTCTGGCTATTTTATTTTTCATTTTATGCTCTGGTGGAACGGTAAAGAATTGGTCAAGCCGGTTTGCGCGGTGAGTATTGTGGGTTACATGTTTTAAGACCTTCTCCGTGAATTTTTCATACTAACTACATTTATTTTTTTCTGTAGGATGGGTATGAATTGAGGCAACAATTTTTATTATACTTGCTAAAACATCGCGGGAATGAAGCTAGAGGAAACTTTCCTGATATTGTGAAAGATTTTCTTAAGCGCATCATCTAGATATTAATATTTTTGTAATAGATGTTAAGTTGTAACATCACTCAGCTTGTTACATTGCAATAATGGACTTCAATTTGTGTTATATTGTTTGTATGTGTGGATTTTAACATGTAACTCTGATAAACTATTTCAAGAGCCCGTGGCAACGCACGGGCACTCTACTAGTGTTGGTAATGGCTTGCTTGAGTGACATGTGGATTCTCACCAATTTATGCCAGTCAGGGCCGGGCCCATAGGTGTGCACAGTGTGCAGCCCGCACAGGGCCCATCAGTTTGGGGGGCCCCAAATTTTTCTATAGGCCTAGTATGTGTACTCGTATGGCGTTGGGCTGCTGCACCTCGTATGGTGTTGGGCCGCTTCAATTCCGCGTGAGTCGAGGTCGAGCGGCCGCTACTCGATCGATTGGAAACGCCCCAAAAAAAAGATCGATCTGAAACGGGATCGATCACAACATGCAGTCCTGGGGCACAGGAAACGGGATCGTCAATCGCAAAAGCACTCGCGTCGTTACAGCCTAGGAAACCGGATCCTCGATTGCAAAAGCAGTCGTCGTTACAGCCTACTAGGAAACCGGATCGTCCATAGATCGGCGATAGTCCTCGGGCGGCTGCTCGATTGGAAACCGGGTCGTCGGATCGATTGGCGGCAGTTCCAGACTTCAGGGCACCGGCGACGAGCGACACGGGCACATGGGCGAGAAGATTGACACGCGCACACAGCGACAACTCTCACGGCTTCCATCCTCCAGGTGCTTCACGGCTTCAAAATAGGTAGCCTGCCCTTGGTGAGCCCTCCTTTCTGATTAACTTCAGCCCTTACTCTTAATTCCTAACTAATGTTTAGCAGGGATTGTTAAAAATCGATTTTTGCCTTCTTGAGTAAAGATCACTGTATAGTCAACTAGACAGGACACGAGACTAGATTAGTTAGATAGTTCGTCTAATCGTCAAATATTGATGTATAATCTTCAATTGATATCTTTAATCTTATTTTATTCATCTTTTGTATCTTGTGTTTCAATAATACATATTTAAGTAAGATAGGGGCCCATTTTTGGGTTTAGCACAGGGCCCCGGATTTTACCGGCCCGGCCCTGATGCCAGTCATACTACCCTCACGCTAAAACCCTCTCATTGACCACTTATCTCTCTCTCCAGGAGCTGCTCCACCATGCAATCTCCCGTCTGTGTGCTGCCCCGAGCTACCGATCACCGCTCACCATGTTGAAGAAGCGAGTCGCCTTCTCCGTCCGAGCCTAGGCATAACATGAGTGAATGAAACACGCGTGTAAAAATAGTGTTTCTCCGGTGCAGAGCTTAGAACCATAGAAACTGCATCATCATTGGTCAAGGTAATTAAGGCTATTATTTACGGTTTTTCCGCAGGCGTGTTCACTCGCTCCAGGCAATCCGAGCTTGTCAGCCACACCATCACATGAAAGGGAAAGGTATCCTCAATCCTCCATGGGAGGCTGGGAGCAGACTGGCGGTGACTAGCACAAGAAGTGATACTCAGGCGAGGAGATGGGAGATCAGGCCGGACCGAGCATAGCTAACGCTTAATGTGGAGTGTGGACACAACTCTCACTAAAGACACTAGCTAGGAAGCTCACCATTTGCATGTGCATGTAGTGTGCAGGGACCCTACGCAGCTCCTGAGATGGTTCACAAACTAAAGGTCCACGGTGAAGCTAATGCAATGGCGCTCGACTTAGCTAAGTTTTGTCGCGAGGGTGTTGAGTGGTGCTGTGATGCAAGGGGAAGTGTCGGCCAGCGTGTTGTAGCAGATCTTGCGTGATTGTAACGATCATATATAGTTCTATCTAATTGATATACACAATCATTCTAGGAAAAAAAGGGATTGCAAATCCTTTATCCCGAATTTGAATATGGGTGCCGTCTGATCAGTAAAACACTTAGGCATATAGTACCATGCGAAGTTGAGAAATTTGTACTACACATAAGTTCAGGGAAGAGAGGCTCGTCGATCCTGTTGGGTTGAGTCCCACATTGGTTGTGGCAAGAGACAAAACACGACTTAGGGAGCTCCTAATCGGCGCTCTAAGCGCCGGCTGAGGCTACTCGCGCTCGCTAGCAAGTCATAGCGGGCCGGCCCAAGACCTACTAGAAAATGAAAACGTGAGAGAAAACAGAGGGTGACCTAGGATTCAAACTTAGCACCTCACGTCTGCATCCTAACGCACTAAACCACTGGAGCAAACTCATTTTGTTTTCAAATAACAGAAATCAGTAGTTAACCTTGCTTTTAATAAAAGGTTAACTTAAATTTGAAAATTACTTGAAAAGTCAAAGATTTTTAGGAAAAGTTCACAAAGAAAATGAAATTTTTTCATCAAATTGCAAAAAAAGTTCATCAAATTTGAATAAAAGTTCATCGATTTGAAAAAGGTTCATTGAATTTGGAAAAAGTTCATCGTTTATCTAAAAAGTTCACAAATTTGAAAAAGTTCACCGCGTTTGAAAAAAATGTTCATTGATTTTGAAAAAAGTTCATTGAAATTTTTAAAAAAGTTCACTAACTTTTAGAAAAGTTCATCAGTTTTAAAAAAAGTTCACAAAATTCAAAAAAGGTTCACAATATTTAATAAAAAAGTTCATTGAGGGACCAAGGCTCTCATAAGTCGGTGTTGCTCTCTGGTTAGGCCTGGTTGGACCCAGTATTGGGTAGCAGATCCTCCCATACCAGGGAGAGTTGTTTTTTTCCAATTGAGCCAGCCAGCCAGGAGTGAGGAGAGATTTGTTTTTTGAGAAATAGGAGTGAGGAGAGAATGGAGGCAGGTCCCGGAGAGTATGGGCCGAGAAACACAAGAACGATGTATGGGCTTTTGTTTGTCAAGATGACAAGGGCCCATCCCCCAATACGCGGCGAGCAGTCCAGTCCAGTCCACCTTATTCTTTTTCCATCCCTAAAAAAAACCTTATTCTTCTTCCCCCTGCCGGCGCCTCCGTCGGCGGCGCCCGACTCCCAAGCTCCGCGGCCGTATAACCCCACCCTACCAACCTAGAGTTCATTCGCCGCCCGACGCCGCCGCCCAATTTGGTGCCTCGGTTTCTCCTCCTAGAACCCCTCCACTGTACCATGGCCCCTGAGGCAGACACCGCACCGTGCGGCGACGCCGTCCAAGAGGCCGCGCGCGCTCCGTGGGGTCACCCACCCTGGCCCCTGAGGTCTCTCGTCCGTTTTTATTCTTCCGATGAATCAGTGTGCATGTGCTCATTCCCTGTTATTGTGTTCCTTGATTCTGTATTTTGAGTTTATTTATCTCAGTATTCAGAATCTTTACTTTGATAGAATTTGGGATGGATTCAGTTACTGTTAGTTAGCTCACTCAGAAGCCCCATCAGTTAGCCACTATGTGGGACTACTGAAGAGTTGGAACAGTATGGCACACGCAGACCCATTGCGTGATACGATTATGCATTCTTCTGATGACCCATCCCCTGTTGTTGAGGTTCTATGTAAATTGTCATTCAGTTTTCATGCGGTAATTATGGGTGCTCATACGTTCCAATCAGTTGGTACTATATGGGGATGGTTGATTTAAATTTGTGTAGAATGTTCACTTTATAATAGTCTGCCCTCAGTTGCAGCTTAAGCAAACAGCAGCTTAAAGTGCGGATGGAGTTCAGTTACTGTCAGTCAGCTCAGCTGGAAGCAATCAGTTAGCTTATCTTCACTGGGTGGCACTGAAGATTTGGAGATAGCTGTCACTGTCGATGAGTAGGATATCATTCACAGCCTATCTCTGCAGCACGAACCACAAGCCAGATAATTCAAAGCGGTTTATTCTCAACAAACAGAAATGAGCCATTTGGCAGAGACTTGTCAACACCCCCTTTGGGCTAGAACATCCTGCACAAGAAGGTAGGATTGACTGACTTGCGAGGTCGCTGTGTGGCAGCATGACCACAAGAAAGTAGTCAAATGTGCCCAAATCAACCGCATGAGTTTTCTAGCATCTTAGTACAAACATGTGGTGACATGGGCTAGAATTACCTGCAGAGGAGATAATGACTGACTTACAAGTTCAGCTGCAGCATCGCCACAAGAAAGGTAGCAGTGCAATTTAATGTGGCCATGGCAAATTGGCAATCTCACTTTCACATCGCATCAAACCCACCACAGCCACATCCACAGGAGTCAAGTGCAACTGTACAACCATTTTACGGAGAATCAAAGCTTTCATGACCTGAATTTCCAGAGCGAGGTTGGAAGCAGCGCAAGGCGCGTCTGTAGATCATGGGCATCTTGCCAGTGATCTATTCACTACTCCCTTTCTTGGTACTCGAGTCACTAGGAAAGCTAACCGCGTTAGCATCCAGAGTTGTAACAAGCCACAGTCCAGAACATGATAGTGTTCCCTGGAGTGCCTCACTCGAAGGTTGCGTGAGGGCATGTGGCAATCTGAGCTTCGACTATCCCTTTGGCATCGGATCAAGGTGCTCCCGTGGGCCTGATTTCAATCTCTCTTGCAAAGAGACCTCCCAACCCCCCAAGCTCTTCTTGCATGACGGCATCACCGAGCTAACCGGCGATAGCGATGTGAATGATTTCGGCCCTGGAAATTTCATCAGCACCTCCTTCCAGCATACCATCCCTATGAAATCTGGTGTCAAAGTGTATGACTTGTCGCTGAAATCGCCTGGGAGGTCCTTCACCCATGGGTACACCGTTCTAAACATCATAGGTTGCGACCTGGATGTGTATTGGGTCAACGACAACACCGGCACAACCAGACGCGTCTGCAAAACTGCGTGCATGGACCTAGGAATTACGGAGATGGTGGCTACGAAGAAGTGCAACGGCGTCGGTTGCTGTAGTTTTCCCATCGATGACCATAGCATCGACACTTTTTACCTCAAATTTGTATTGCCCATAGGAAAATTAACACCGGAGCACGCCCTAACCGGACCTCTCCGTTGTGGGATAGAATCAGCATAACGGACAGTGGCGGTGCCACTGTTCGTTGGAATATGGTGGATCAACCCAACTGTGCTGGCACGGTGCGAAACAGGACTGCCTATGCATGTATCAGCGAGCATGCCGAGTGCGTCGACAGTGTTAAACACAATTATGTCACGTTACATTGTGCATCAGGAGGAAGTCCCGCATGCGCCGCATCTAGAGATAGATAGATAAGTTAGGTAGTTCAAATATCTCTTGTAACCTACTCTATCTTCTTATCTCTTATCCTCCAAGTCTCCTGTAATATCTCAACCAACTTGTATGCGCTATCAGGGATCTTGCGCCCCTGCCTATAAACATGCATCACGTCCCTCGCACCAAGGTCAAGACGTTTCCGCATCTCGCACATGGTAATCAGAGCCATTCTTCTTCCCATCTAGTTTTCCCCTGATTCCAGTAGCACCACCCGAAACATGTCTTCCTCCTCCGGCGTATCTCACCCTAGCCTCAATGGGCAGGTGATCGAGAAACTCTCCCGCACGAATTACGTGCTATGGCGCACACAGATCACACCACAACTTCGTGGCGCCGGTGTCTTCCAATATGTTGATGGCACCTCGCCGGAGCCGACCAAGCTTCAAGCCGCCAAGGACAAGGACGGCAAGGACACGTTTGTGCCCAACCCTCTCCACCCCATCTGGGTCCGGGAGGACCAGCAGGTGCTTGGCTACCTGCTGAGCAACCTCTCCAAAGAGGTGCTCGTCACGGTGACCACGGTCACCACGGCGCAAGCGCTCTGGACGACGCTGGCGGGCATGTACTCGTCGCAGTCGTTGAGCCGCGTCAACAACATCCGTACCTCGCTCATCAACGCGCAGAAGGGCAATCAGTCCGCCGCCGCCTACTTCGCCACCATGCGCGGTCTCGCGGATGAGCTAGCGGCGGCGGGTAAGCCCATCCAGGACGACGAGCTGATCTCATACATCCTTCATGGGCTGGACCAGGAGTACCAGCCCCTCGTCTCCGCCCTCGACGCCCGCGTCAGCCCCGCCTCCCTCGACGAGATCTTCTCCATGCTCAGCAACTTCGACCAGCGCATGATGCACTTTCAGAACTCCGGCGGTGGTGGCTTCAAGTCCTCTGCCAACCTTGCAGCCCGTGGTCGTGGCGGCGGCTCCCGCTACCGTGGCCGCGGCAAGGGCAGGGCTGGTGGCGTCAAGACCGGCAACAATGGTGGAACCAGTTGTGGCGGCGCTCGTGGCAACCGGGGTCGCCGCGGTGGCAGCGCCGGCCGAACCCGCCCGGACGCCCCACGCTGTCAGATCTGTGGCAAACCAGGCCACACCGCCAAAGACTGCTGGTACCGCTATGATGAAGACGAGGACGATGCTCCAGATGATGACAAGATTGCTGCGGCGGCGGATGGATCCTACGGCGTCGACACCAACTGGTACCTCGACAGCGGCGCCACCAATCACCTCACTGGAGAGCTCGAGAAGGTAACCCTACGTGAGAAGTACCATGGCAAGGATCAAATTCACACCGCCGATGGTGCAGGTATGAGCATCAGCAACATTGGTCATTCTGTTATACACATCCCTCATCGTAAGATTCATCTTAGAAATTTTTTGCATGTCCCTAGTGCCAACAAAAACCTCCTTTCGGTTCATAAAATTACACTTGACAATCATGTCCTCATTGAATTTCATCCTTTTTTCTTCTTGATCAAGGATCTGGCCACGAGGAAAACCCTCTATCGAGGTAGATGCGTTCGAGGGCTCTACCCGTTTCTTCCGGAGTTTAGAAGACATAATAAACAAGCCTATGGTGTTGTCAAGCTTTCTTCAACACGGTGGCACGATCGTCTAGGACATGCTTCATTTTCTTTAGTTGAACGCTTGCTTAGGAAAAATAAGCTCCCATTTGTTGGTGAGCCTCATGTTGGAACTATTTGTGATTCATGCCAAAGAGCAAAAAGTCATCAATTGCCTTATCCTGTTTCTACAAGTGTTTCTACTCAACCACTTCAATTAATCTTCTCAGATGTTTGGGGTCCCGCCCCTAGCTCCGTTGGTAGACACACATATTATGTTAGTTTCATTGATGACTATAGCAAGTTCTCTTGGATCTATCTTCTTAAGAAACGATATGAATTTTTTCAAGTCTTTAAAAATTTTCAAGCACTTGTAGAACGAAAATTTGATCGCAAAATTCTTGCGGTACAATCTGATTGGGGAGGGGAATACGAAAAGTTGAATTCCTTCTTCCAAACTCTTGGCATATCTCATCATGTTTCCTGCCCTCACGCGCACCAACAAAACGGCTCTGCCGAGCGCAAGCACCGTCACATAGTTGAGGTGGGTCTTGCCCTCCTAGCCGGTGCTTCTATGCCCCTTAAATTTTGGGATGAAGCGTTTCTCACCGCCGTTCACATTATCAATATGCTTCCTAATCGTGTCATACACAACGAAACTCCCATGGAACGCCTCCTTCACACCAAACCAGACTACAAGTCTCTCCGTGTCTTTGGGTGTGCGTGTTGGCCCAATCTTCGTCCATACAACAATCGCAAGTTGATGTTTCGATCCAAACAATGTGTCTTCCTAGGGTACAACACTCAACACAAGGGTGTAAAATGTCTTGATGTCTCCTCTGGCCGTGTATACATTTCCCGTGATGTTGTGTTTGATGAGACTAAGTTTCCCTTTGCACACCTTCATCCCAATGCGGGTGCACTTCTCCGAAAAGAAATCCTCCTTCTTCCTTCTCATCTCACTAGCTTTGATCACGGGGGTGATAACTGTGATCAACTGTTGACCGACCCTCTTAATACCACACATGAGCATGATGATGATGCAGGAGAAAGCAGAGAAAAAAACAGCAGTCAAAACGATGAAGAAATGTGCTCTACAGGGCCATATTTCATGTGTCCAGGCGAAGGGAGCAAATCTCCCTCGGGATCCGTTCTGCCAGGCACAGCGCCGCCCTCGGGATCGACGCACTCAGACGCGGCAGGCGGGTCAGGTGGATCCGCCTCAGACTCCGCGCCGGCCGAATCAGGTGCGATCAGTCGCGGGCCGACGCGCGCCGAAAGCGACAGCGACACGGCCATCCGGCGCGCTGCGGATGGGGGACACGCTCCTTCTGCCCCGCGCCAACTAGCGGACGACAGGTGGCGTGGTGCCACTGGGCCTTCGGCGGCTCGGTTTCCGGCCCAGCCGGTCTGCTACAAACTGCGGGATCTGCGCCACCCGGCCGCTGCAGGTCCGATCGGCGCGGGATCCCGCGCTGATATGCCACCCACGCCATCCTGTGCCAATGATGAGGCGTGTCGGGCGCGGCAGCTGGATCAGGCGGATCCACCTCGAAATCTGGCGCGAGGATCTTCTGTGCTGGCCATAACGCCTGTGCCCTCGCCCACGCCCTCGTCTGCCGCAGAAGATCCGACTCAGGAGGATTCGGCGGCTGCAACTGCACCAGCTTCTGCCGTGGGATTTTCTGTGGCAGAAACATTAGGCACAATATCTCCGCGTCGTACACGACTACAAAAAGGGGTAACAAAACCTGTAAACTACAAACATATTACAAAATATGGTATGGTGTGTTCTACAGGTGAAACCGGTGACCCCCACAATCTTGAAGAAGCTTTGAATGATGAAAAGTGGAGAAAGGCCATGAATGAAGAATTTGTGGCGTTACAAAGGAACAAAACATGGCATTTGGTTCCTCCGCAAAAAGGTAAAAATCTCATAGACTGCAAGTGGATCTTTAGAATCAAGAGGAAGTCCGATGGAACCATTGATCGGTATAAAGCTAGATTGGTTGCAAAAGGATTCAAACAACGGTATGACATAGACTACGAGGACACGTTTAGTCCGGTTGTAAAAGCTGCCACTATTCGCCTTGTTTTGTCTATTGCTGTTTCCAGGGGCTGGAGTCTCAGGCAACTGGATGTTCAGAACGCGTTTCTCCATGGTGTTCTGGAAGAAGAGGTGTACATGAAGCAACCTCCTGGGTTTGTGAACAAAAATGTTCCTTCTTACATTTGCAAACTTGACAAATCATTGTATGGGCTGAAGCAAGCTCCACGTGCATGGTATTCACGTCTCAGTCACAAGATGCAACAGCTTGGTTTTGTTCCCTCTAAGTCTGACACCTCACTGTTTATTTACAACAAGCACAACACATACATATTTGTACTCATATATGTTGATGATATAATTGTCACAAGTTCATCAGATGAGGCTGTCACAGGGCTCTTGAAAGATCTCAGCTCAGAGTTTGCTCTCAAGGATCTTGGAGACTTGCATTATTTCCTAGGGATTGAGGTGAAGAAGCATGAGGATGGACTTCATCTCTCTCAGGAAAAATATGCGGCAGATCTGATAAAGAAGGCAGGTCTACAAAGTTGTAAGCCCTCACCTACTCCTATGTCAAATTGAGAAAAATTATCTCTCACAGAAGGACAACTTTTGAGTCCAGATGATAGCACAAAGTATAGGAGTCTGGTGGGCGCTCTCCAATATCTCACACTTACTAGACCTGACATTTCCTTTGCTGTAAACAAAGTCTGTCAGTTTCTCCATGCACCTACCTCAGTTCACTTGACTGCTGCTAAACGTATTGTTCGCTATGTCAAGAATACTGTCAATGTTGGTCTGAATTTCAGCAAGTCATCCTCTACACTTGTAAGTGCTTTCTCAGACTCTGACTGGGCAGGTTGCCTTGATGACAGAAGGTCCATTGGTGGCTTTGTAATTTTCTTTGGCCCAAACTTAATATCCTGGTGTGCAAGAAAACAAGCCACTGTTTCCAGATCCAGTACAGAAGCAGAGTATAAGGCACTGGCAAATGGCACAGCTGAGATCATATGGGTACAATCCATGTTAAAAGAACTTGGTGTCAGGAGTAATCAAGTTCCTTGTTTATGGTGTGATAACTTGGGTGCTACATATTTGTCTGCTAATCCAATATTTCATGCCAGGACAAAGCATATCGAGATAGATTTTCACTTTATGAGAGAAAGGGTTGCCAAGAAGCAACTTCAGATTCGGTTTGTGCACTCCAGAGATCAAATTGCAGATGGATTCACCAAACCGTTATCTACCAGAAGCTTTGAAGATTTTAAACATAATCTCAACTTGATGAAGTTGTGATTACGGGAGGGTGTTAAACACAATTATGTCACGTTACATTGTGCACCAGGAGGAAGTCCCGCATGCGCCGCATCTAGAGATAGATAGATAAGTTAGGTAGTTCAAATATCTCTTGTAACCTACTCTATCTTCTTATCTCTTGTCCTCCAATTCTCCTGTAATATCTCAACCAACTTGTATGCGCTATCAGGGATCTTGCGCCCCTGCCTATAAACATGCATCACGTCCCCTCGCACCGAGGTCAAAGACGTTTCCGCATCTCGCACATATAGTACATTTTTTGACTGCCCATTGACACGTGATGAGTGTGTTGACTTCGGCGTGACATCAAGCAATGGGTACAACTGCATCTGTGGTACCGGCTATACAAGCAACCCCTTCATTCAAGATGGATGCTCCAACGACAAAGGTAACTTTATTTTTTGCCCTAGTGAAATGACCAAATGTACAACTGTTAGGTTGCAACTTGGATACAACTTACCTTTACTGATCATCCTAGGGTATAATCCAATTGCAAGCAGAGCTGATTGTACCCGTTCGTGTGGTAACATTAGTGTGCAATTCCCGTTCGGCTTAGAAGAGGGTTGCTTTGCGAGGGGAGATTTTCACCTCAACTGCTCAGTTACGACTTCATCAGCTGTCCTCATGTTGGCACATCTGGAGGTAAACAGCATGAATGTTGATGAAGGGACCATTAATATTACCAATCCTTAGCAAAAGGGAGGATTCACCCTGTCTGGAGGAGGACCTGATCTTCTTTATTCATATGGGACATTGTTCTCCCCTTTGCAATGGGTTACTAAAAATCTAAGTTGGGCCCAACAGAATACATCTGGATATGCTTGTGTGAGTCTCAACAGCAAGTGTGTAGAAGTAAACATTACAGACAACTATGGTGGTTAACACTGCAAATGCGCAGATGGCTTCCAAGGAAATCCGTATGTCCAAAGTGGTTGTCAAGGTAAGCACAAGCTATCTATTAACTCTCTAAAAGAAAAGTTGTACAATTATATCAAACGACATGTTATTGAAAAACTTAAGGTTTACAGCGAAAATAATTTTCTACATCTGGTATGTTTTATCATGCATGTAGGCTTGTTTAATTGGCTGATGTACTGCTTCATGTTAATTGAATATATAAGATGGAAGCATCTTATCAAGATCTTGTTAATTTCAGACATTGATGAATGCATTCAGCCAAACAATTGTAAGGAGATATGTCATAATATGGAAGGAAGCTTCTTTTGTACTGGATGTCCTTGCAACACTAGTATGATCCAACAAAAATGCAGTGTACTAGAAGGAAACAACAAACTCTGCTTTTAGGTAAGAATATTATGGTAACATTTGATAGACGAAATAGAACACTGACTTGGGGTGCGAACCCTAGTCGCGCTTCCGGGTGCTCCTCCCTCCCTTCCCACCCTCCGCGCCGCTGCTTGAGGTAGTCGTCGGGCAAGCCCGGGGCGTTGCCAAGGATGGTGGCGGCGGGGCTTCCGGCTGCCCTGCCTCCATGCGGGGGGCTTTTGGATCTGGAGCAGCGAGTCCTTTGGTGAGAAGCCGCTGGCTTTGCGGCAAGCTGTTGTGCGGACAATGGATCTGGTGTCCTGGTTGCGTGGGCGGCGGAATTCCGGTGGGCGAGGGCGGTGGTGGTGGCTTCTGCAACGGCTGTCGGTGCGTGAGATCTGGCACCCCCTCCTTCCCTGATTCGGCGTGCGGGCCTTCCTGGTCGGGCCGTGCTACTCCGGGTCGCCGACCGTCGGTCAGGAGGTGCTGTGATGCGGAGCATCTGACGATCATCCCCATGTACACTCGAGCCTACGCCATTGGACCTAAAGTGAACCCGTTCCTACATGCTTCTCCTTTCCATTCATGCGAGACATGGTTGCTACCTAATGCAAGGACATTACACATGCCTAGGTACCAAGGAGACCCTCTCGGAGATGCTCGGAATGATGAACAAGTCCCCAAGTACAAGGATGAAGGAGCACGACGAGAGGAACCGGAGAAAGGCTACAGGGCCCGGACATCCGGCCAGGCCCCGGACATCTGGCCCCTCCCGCAAGCCCGGACATCCGGCCCCAGCCCGGAAATCCGGCGCCCATCACAGAAGGCACCCGAAGCTGAACCCTGTCAGCCCGAACATCCGGCCAGAGGCCTGGACATCCGACTCTTCCCGAGCCGCCGGACATCCGCCCCCCAGCCCGGACATCCGGACCCCGCTATCCAGAGAGCTCCGAGACCGGCCACGCCAGCCCGGACATCCGGCCCGTGCCCCGGACATCCGGCCTCCCGCGAGCGCCCGGACATCCAGCCCCCAGCCCGGACATCCGGCGCCTGTCTGCGCACAGTGAACGGGCCAAGGGCCCATGTATCCCCCCTCTCACTTACCCCTTCATGGGCTAACACTATATATAGACCCCCACCTCCTCCTAGTTAGGGTTAGCGTTGGTTTAGCTCATATGTGAAATAGAGCTTCGCTCATCCATACCGATCTCCTCCTCGAGAGAGACTACGGCCCCTCTTCGGAGAAGATCCTTGGATTCAAGACCCCCTCTTGGGTGGCCCCATCAAGACCTCCTTCTAGGAGGAGAACCGGTTACTTTGTATCGTCCTTTGTTGACCTTGGATCATCGTGTATCTCTTTGTGTTATTGGATCTAGCACATGTGTGATCTATTTCTTGTTGGTTGAGTGTTTCTCTCGTGTTTTCTCTCCGTTCTTCCCCGTGTTCGACGTGTTCTTCGAGGGATCTCGCTCCTTTCGTGAAAGATCGCCCATCTAGGGTTCCACCCCACATCATCTTGGTATCATGAGCCAGGTTGATCACGATTTCGGAGCCCCCTCTCTTTGTTTTCTAGCTTGATTTTGTTGATTTCGTCCTAAATTCGAAAATCCCCACCAAAAATAGCCCCCAAGTTTTTTTTTGTGATTTGTTAGTTTGATAATGTTTTGTTGATTTTGATCCATGGATTTGCTTGGTTTCGAGTGGATCTAGCATTTCCCCAAGTTTCCCCACCTTCCATCCACAAAATCCATCAAATTTTGCCCCCGAAATCATCAATTTCCGCCCCCAATTCGAAAATTTCCGCCCCAAACGAGATCTGGATTCGTCGGGCCGGACATCCGGGCCCGAAGCCGGACATCCGGCTCCTGGAGCGCCAAATCGCGCAAGTTTCTGGACTCACGTCCCGGATATCCGGCCCCGAGCCCGGATGTCCGACCCCTGTACATTTCAGCTTTCCCGTTTCACCGTTTCGTGCATAACTAATTCATCCGGAGTCCGATTTTGACGTTCTTTAGCTCGTTTTGAAGCTCTTGACATCCCCCTTCCAACAAAAATACTACCATCACCATTTGACTCCATCAAATTTTTGGAACTTTGGCATCTTTGCCTAGGGCTTCCACCACAATATTCGCATAACCACCACCGACTTCCGCAACCTAACCCAAATTGTTCCCTATAGCATTAGTGGTTGTTTGAGTTGTGATTCGAGTCTCCTAAGGTGTTTAGGCTACTTAGGGACGGTTGCATCTTCATCAACCTCCACCACCACCATAACTTCGGCATCGGCTTACCCACCATACACTCCCGCCACCTCAACTTAACCCAATTTTGTTTGTGTTGTGAGTTGTGTCTCCTAAGGTGTTTCGGCTACTTAGGGACGTGCTTGCAACTCTGATACCGTGTATAGTCCACCGCTTTACCCTCGACTTCCACATTGCGTACTCCGAACCCCATCATTGCATTTCCGCAATCCCATTGAGCTTCCGCAAAACCACCACCGCATAGCGCTACCACCATTTGACATTTGTCCTTGAGATTTTGAGTTGTAGTTTTTCCGTTTCCTAAGGTGTTTCGGCTACTTAGGGACGAGTCTCCATCATCTTGGTATCTACATCAAGAACACCGCCACTCATCATCGCAAAGGACGGTAACCTCGACGACACCATTGTATATTCCCCTTGCAATTGCATTGATAACCCCTAGCCCATTTTGCGTAACTTGCCTATCGAGACTAGCCATTTGAGTATTGCCGGCAACGTTACTTGTGCACATTAGTGATCTACACCTTCCATTGCATACATATACCATATCATCTTGGTATCATATCATCCCTTGTGTCACAAGATTATTCCCGCATATACACAATTGCTATCTTGGTTTGTGCATTTCGCAAAGTGGCCATAAAAAAACAATAAGATTTTAAGCAAAAGAGAGAAGAGCAAAGAGCTTGTAAGCAAGTGCCATAGCATCATACCACATTGCATATAAGATTGTCATATCCGATCATCTTGGATCATCTTGAGAGAAACACCGGGAACCATACATATATAGCATACTTGGGATAGAAGTTTATCCATTTTGCATATCATAGGTTGTGCACAAGTGTCGTATCCGCCTATAGAGCAATCGTGCTAGCGTCTCTCTTGAGTTGTGAAACACGAGCGTTTTCCGTGGACTCCACATTTTGTGCTCATTCCTTGGTTGCATGACCCCATTTATCTATCCGTGTGTGTGTTTCCGTGTGCCATTCTTTGCTATTGGTCTACTTGTTTCACTTGCGAATTTGTGAATCTCTTTCAACATTATTGACTCTTGCTAACAATTTGCATCAAATTTTTGTGCCACTATCCTCACCGAGCTCCACCATAAGCCTTATTTGTGTAGGTGTGAGAAACCGACAAGAATTGATACCAATTGTGCTATTTCCTTGTTACACATTGAGTGATCATTCATCCATCTTCAACATCGGTTAAGGTACATTTGGTATAAGTTCTTCTCTTTCTCCCACTCATATTTGCTCGAGTCTTGTGATGGATAGGCAAGGCATTTCACCCTCGGTCTACAACAACCACAACGAGTTCGATGCCACGAATAACTCCAACGACGCCAAGATGAACGCTCAAATGGAGGAGATCAAAGCCCTCATCAAGTCCTACAAGCGATCTTCCTCATCTTCGAGAAGACGCTCAAGAGCACATGCTTCCGAGCTACCATCTCCGGCAAGGTCACATCGGCATCGACACCATCACCACCACGAACGTCAAGGTCAAGAGCTCTACACCAACAACCGCTCAACGACTTCACCATCTCCCTTGGCATCTTCGCCAAGCGACTTCAAGGCATCTTCGCCAACAAGCACCTCAAGACTACGCTCAAGAGAAGCTCCCCAAGCTCAAGTCCGCGACCTCCACGAGCTACTACGACCTCGACACCGACCATGAGATTCCTTTCTATGGGACTCTAGAACCCGAGGAGTATCTCGAGTGGGAGCGTTTGATGGACGACTACCTCAAGCTACATCAAGTTCCTCCCGAAGATCAAGTCAAGTGTGCCACAAGAAACTTCCACGACTACGCGTCCACATGGTGGCTTCACACACCTTCGGAGAGCTACGACATGAGTTGGCCCAAGACGAAGAGAGCGTTGCGGCGAGAGTTTGTGCCTCCAACCTGCATGGAACAACTTCTACGCCAATTGGAGAACACCATCCAAGGATCCAAGTCCATCAACGAGTACTTCAAGGAGATGAAGAAAGCCTTGTGATGAGCCAGCGTGGACGACCCCATGTCAATGAAGTTCCACTTCATGATGGGATTGAACAACGACATCTCCAATACTATCTTCCTCGAGAACTACAAGTCCCTCGACGACAACTACATTGGTGCTCTCAAGGTGGAACAAGAACTCATGAAGGCCAAGGTTTCTCCACCCCAAGCTCACTTCGTGACGACCAAGCTCCATGAGAACGAGCATGAGGATAGTACCACCAAGATGTCCAAGACCGACGAGCTCCAAGACGATGCTCCCAAGTTCGACTTCACCGCCATCCCTATTTGTGGCATTGATGATGCCGAGTCCTCCACGACTCTTTTTCAAGATGGTGCGGCGACGAGTACGACTACGGAGACCTTCAAGGACCAAGCTTTGGAGGCGAGCGACTTGGTGACGAGCAAGGATGATGCTTCCATCTTAGGAGGCGAGAGTGATGATGTGCCATCTTCGGCCTTCATTCATGGCGACGATGATGAGATGATCGAGCATGGGATTTTCCCTTGGGTCATGGAGGAGAGTGATGATGTGCCATCTTCGGCCTTCATCCACGGCTACGACTACGACATAGTTGAGCATGGAGACATTTGCACCAACATCTCTCCGACACCCACATATGTGCCCCAATTCCCATGTGAGGAGAGCCACCCCACTATGAGTGTTATGAGTGACTCCACCATATGTGACATTGAGTGCACCTACCTTGAGGGAGTGAGTGAACCACCACATAGAGAGAGTGAGGCCACTATGATTTCTAATGACTTAACCTCTACTCCGAGTGTGTTTTCTTTGGTGCTAGGTCTCCTACATGACGACACGCCTATCCTCGATGAGTCCATACCTCCAATGGGAAAACCGATGGACATGGTGGACGACGATGCACCCCCCACATGGTTCCATCAAGATGAAGATGATGACGACTTGATCTTTGACACCTCACCTACACCACTTGAGTGGAATGAACAAGGTAACATAGGTGAAGGTGATGCTCTTGTCCCAATAGTTGACTATCTTACCAATGATTGCTTGCATGATGTTGATCCACCTATTCCCATGCTTCATGCTAGTGCGACGTCTTCACGTCATGACTTACCAATTTATGATGAATATGATGATGAGCATGTTGAGTTGCCTAGTTGTGATGCTATGCTTCATAGGATATCATGTGAAAATTCTATTGGTCACTTCATGTTTGACAATCCATTAAAATTGTCATATGCTATGAGTGAGATATCCCGTATCGCTTCATTTCAATCTCAACATAGTGACTATGCATGCCCCATTAAAATCAATCCCATTTGCACTTATGGCATAGATGACGGAATGATGGTCATTGGCTTTTGTTTTTCATGTGATGATATTTCCATGCTTCCTTTACATGATTTACGCAATTCATCTACTATGCCATGCCATGATCACATTGCTCCAAATATGCATTGTTTTGGATGTTGTCAATATTCTCCATGTGATGTTTCTACTAATGCTCATGAGGAGACCCCCATAGTTTCCTCATACATATTAGGAGATTTTGATGCATTCCATACTTTGCATGATTCCCATGATTGCTTGCACCATATGCATTCCATGAATAACAATGCTCTACATATTTCTCATGATGCATTACACAATTTGAGTCTCCATTATGCTATACATAATAACAAACCTCTCATGATGGATGACATGTTTCTATATCACGCATCTCATTTATTTGAGCATTGGCTATTTTGTGCTAACCAACACATGCACGTATGCATCATGATGGATGATGTGTACATCTACCACGCACACACAATTTTCCCTTTGTCTTTGTTTTGTGTAGGTACTCACGTATACTCGTCGACCTCTCAATCCCAAGAATTGACGAAATGAGCTCTTGAGAGCAGCGCCGATTTGGGATTCCGTGGACTATCCTTCCCACCATTCCCTTCGCGCAATGACTTCGCGCATTCCTTTTACTTGGCTCTCACACGGCCATGGGCTATTTACCACTTGTCACATTATGCCCATTCTATCGTGTTCACTTTGCATGTTATGCCTCTTTACATGACTTTGCCATGCAATTGTGACCCTTGCTTGCATTTACCCATGCTGCACCATTATGATACTCCTATGTGTATTTGCATGCTTGGTGGAGATCCTTGTTGCTATTGTCATGTTTATCATGTGCCCCATGCTATTGATGCTATTTTGCTCATATCTTGCCTTTATGCTTGTGAAATTTCATGTGCATTTTATATGCCCACTATTTGCACACATGACATGCTTGCCATGATTCCTTCTAGTACGTTGCATCTTCTCACTACTAGCTTGCTTGACTTGATCTCTATGATTGCTTGCTTTGATGCATCACCCATGTTCCATTCTTACTCGCTTTCTTGGGTTGATGACATATATGCTCATGCCTCTCACATGATATATCTTGATCATTGTCTCTTGTGTCTATTAGTTTCACCTCTCATATGCCATTGTAGTGAGTGCACCCATGCTATGCTTATTGATCATGAAGACTTGGACATATTACTTGTGATGCATGCTTGCTTGTTTAAGCCTATTGTTTTTGGTTGTAGTTGCATCATACGCTCTCATACCATACCACACCTTGTCCTTTCTTATGATAAGAATGATGAGAACACTTGTTGGGTATCTTACCTCTTGAATGATAGGTCTTGCATTTGCACTAACCTCATTTGTTTTTCCGAGTGTTTGTCATGTTCTTTCACTTTGAAGGATTCACAAGGCGGTACCATCACGAGACATATTAGTTATGTGAAGGCGTACATGATGTGCAACACCAACATTTTCAACATCCTCATAAAGGTGAACTCTTTCCCTTTGAGCCATCCTCATATATGCATATTGGACGGGTCATACTTTCATTGTTGTTTCCTTCTTATTGTCTACATGATACATCTATTGGATGGAGGACTGACATTGGAGATCGACTCTATGGACCTTCACATTGAGGAGCGCTCGGACTTAGTGGATGCACCACCGGACCAACACTTCTACCACGACATCGAGCTATGGTACAACACCACCCATGACAAATTTGCACCCTATGCATGGATTGACACACATTATGCTTGTCTTGTTGCACCTATTCCCATGTCATCCATGATATATGAGCTTGTGCATTTTCTTAGCAAATTTGTTGTGATCTTTCTTGATGGCATATTCATACATAATGATCACATTGCCTATCATCAATTGCATGATAACATAATCATATTGAGCATCCATTGCCATATTCATGCCATTGATAAACCGTCTCACTATGACATCATTTTGCACCGTGGTTGCATTGATCACATTCCCAATACATTTGTGTGCACAATGAATGCTTTTGCTCCCATGAATGCTTTACATGTCATTTTACATCATTTGGATAAGCATCTCATGCCTTGTCATGAACAATTCCTTTGGACGACCTCATTCTTACATGATGGACACCTTGTGTGCGCTAACCATTGTATTTCCAAGTGTCGTTTGTGTTTGCTCTTTTTGCATGTGTACCACTCCGGAGACACCTTGGAGTACTTGGATTGCGCCATGCCTTCCACTTTGTCCGACTACAAGTCCGTCCACGACAACCATTTCCATGGTGATGAGGATTTCGATCCGAGGTCGGATCTTTCCCAAGGGAGGGGAGATGATGCGGAGCATCCGACGATCATCCCCATGTACACTCGAGCCTACGCCATTGGACCTAAGGTGAACCCGTTCCTACATGCTTCTCCTTTCCATTCATGCGAGACATGGTTGCTACCTAATGCAAGGACATTACACATGCCTAGGTACCAAGGAGACCCTCTCGGAGATGCTCGGAATGATGAACAAGTCCCCAAGTACAAGGATGAAGGAGCACGACGAGAGGAACCGGAGAAAGGCTACAGGGCCCGGACATCCGGCCAGGCCCGGGACATCCGGCCCCTCCAGCAAGCCCGGACATCCGGCCCCAGCCCGGAAATCCGGCGCCCATCACAGAAGGCACCCGAGGCTGAACCCCGTCAGCCCGGACATCCGGCCAGAGGCCCGGACATCCGGCTCTTCCCGAGCCGCCGGACATCCGGCCCCCAGCCCGGACATCCGGACCCCGCTATCCAGAGAGCTCCGAGACCGGCCACGCCAGCCCGGACATCCGGCCCGTTGTTGGGGAACGTAGTAGAAATTCAAAATTTTCCTACGTGTCACCAAGATCTATCTATGGAGAGACCAGCAGCGAGGGGAAGGAGAGTGCATCTACATACCCTTGTAGATCGCTAAGCGGAAGCGTTCAAGAGAACGGGGTTGATGGAGTCGTACTCGTCGTGATTCAAATCATCGGAGATCCTAGTGCCGAACGGACGGCACCTCCGCGTTCAACACACGTACAGCCCGACGACGTCTCCCATGCCTTGATCCAGCAAGGAGAGAGGGAGAGGTTGAGGAAGACTCCATCCAGCAGCAGCACAACGGCGTGGTGGTGATGGAGGAGCGTGGCTATCCTGCAGGGCTTCGCCAAGCACCGCGGGAGAGGAGGAAGAAGGACTTGGGAGAGGGGAGGGCTGCACCAAAGGCAAAGGTTATAGCTGCCCTCCCACCCCCCACATATATATAGGGGCAAGGGAGAGGGGGACCGGCCCCCCTCAGATCCCATCTGAGGAGGGGGGTGGCGGCCAAGGGGGGTTGCCTTGCCCCCCAAGGCAAGGGGGCGCCCCCCCTTTAGGGTTCCCTCAAAACCCTAGGCGCATGGGCCCTAGGGGGGGAGGCGCCCAGCCCACTAAGGGGCTGGTCCCTTCTCCACATACAGCCCATAGGGCCCTCCGGGCAGGTGGACCCTCCCGGTGGACCCCCGGAACCCCTTCGGTGGTCCCGGTACAATACCGGGAACCCCTGAATTATTCCGGTGACCGTATGATGACTTCCCATATAAAAATCTTTACCTCCGGACCATTCCGGAACTCCTCGTGACGTCCGAGATCTCATCCGGGACTCCGAACAACATTCGGTAACCACATACAAGCTTCCTTTATAACCCTAGCGTCATCGAACCTTAAGTGTGTAGACCCTACGGGTTTGGGAGACATGCAGACATGACCGAGACGTTCTCCGGTCAATAACCAACAGCGGGATCTGGATACCCATGTTGGCTCCCACATGTTCCACGATGATCTCATCGGATGAACCACGATGTCAAGGACTTAATCAATCCCGTTGCAATTCCCTTTGTCTAGCGGTATTGTACTTGCCCGAGATTCGATCGTCGGTATCCCGATACCTTGTTCAATCTCGTTACCGGCAAGTCTCTTTAACTCGTCCATTAACACATCATCCCGTGATCAACTCCTTGATCACATTGTGCACATTATGATGATGTCCTACCGAGTGGGCCCAGAGATACCTCTCCGTTTACACGGAGTGACAAATCCCAGTCTCGATTCGTGCCAACCCAACAGACACTTTCGGAGATACCTGTAGTGTACCTTTATAGCCACCCAGTTACGTTGTGATGTTTGGCACACCCAAAGCACTCCTACGGTATCCGGGAGTTGCACAATCTCATGGTCTAAGGAAATGATACTTGACATTAGAAAAGCTTTAGCATACGAACTACACGATCTTGTGCTATGCTTAGGATTGGGTCTTGTCCATCACATCATTCTCCTAATGATGTGATCCCGTTATCAATGACATCCAATGTCCATGGTCAGGAAACCGTAACCATCTATTGATCAACGAGCCAGTCAACTAGAGGCTTACTAGGGACATGGTGTTGTCTATGTATCCACACATGTATCTGAGTTTCCTATCAATACAATTCTAGCATGGATAATAAACGATTATCATGAACAAGGAAATATAATAATAACCAATTTATTATTGCCTCTAGGGCATATTTCCAACAGGTCTCCCACTTGCACTAGAGTCAATAATCTAGTTCACATCGCCATGTGATTAACACTCACAGGTCGCATCGCCATGTGACCAACATCCAAGAGTTTACTAGAGTCAATAATCTAGTTCACATCACTATGTGATTAGCACGCAATGAGTTCTGGGTTTGATCATGTTGCTTGTGAGAGAGGTTTTAGTCAACGGGTCTGAACCTTTCAGATCCGTGTGTGATTTACAAATCTCTATGTCATCTCCTAGATGTAGCTACCATGTTCTATTTGAAGCTATTCCAAATAACTGTTCTACTTGGAGCTATTCTAAATTGTTGCTCCATTATACGTATCCGGTATCTCTACTCAGAGCTATCCGGATAGGTGTTAAGCTTGCATCGACGTAACCCTTTACGACGAACTCTTTTACCACCTCCATAATCGAGAAAATTCCTTAGTCCACTAGTTACTAAGGATAACTTTGACCGCTGTCCTGTGATCCATTCTTGGATCACTCTTGTACCCCTTGACTGACTCATGGCAAGGCACACTTCAGGTGCGCTACACAGCATAGCATACTGTAGAGCCTATGTCTTAAGCATAGGGGACGACCTTCGTACTTTCTCTCTATTTTGCCGTGGTCGAGCTTTAAGTCTTAACTTCATACCTTACAACTCAGGTAAGAACTCCTTCTTTGACTGATCCATCTTGAACACCTTCAAGATCATGTCAAGGTATGTGCTCATTTGAAAGTACTATTAAGCGTTTTGATCTATCCTTATAGATCTTGATGCTCAATGTTCAAGTAGCTTAATCCAGGCTTTCCATTGAAAAACACTTTTCAAATAACTCTGCATGCTTTCCAGAAATTCTACATCATTTCTGATCAACAATATGTCAACAACATATACTCATCAGAAATTCTATAGTGCTCCCACTCACTTCTTTGGAAATACAAGTTTCTCATAAACTTTGTATACACCCAAAATCTTTGATCATCTCATCAAAGCATACATTCCAACTCCGAGATGCTTACTCCAGTCCTTAGAAGGATTGCTGGAGCTTTGCATACTTATTAGCATCTTTCAGGATTGACAAAACCTTCTGGTTGTATCACACACAACCTTTCCTCAAGAAAAACATTGAGGAAACAATGTTTTGACATCCTATCTGCAAGATTTCATAAATAATGCAGTAATCACTAATATAATTCCAACAGACTCTTAGCATCGCTACGAGTGAGAAAGTCTCATCGTAGTCAACTCCTTGAACTTGTCAGAAAACATCTTAACGACAAGTCGAGCTTTCTTAATGGTGACATTTACCATCATTGTCCGTCTTCCTTTTAAAATCCATCTATACTCAACAGCCTCACGACCATCGAGCTGTTGTGTCAAAGTCTACACTTTGTTTCCATACATGGATCCTCTCTCGGATTTTATGGCCTCGAGCCATTTATCGGAATCCGGGCCCACCATCGCTTCTCCATAGCTCGTAGGTTCATTGTTGTCTAGCAACATGACCTCCAAGACAGGATTGCGTACCACTCTGAAGCAGTACGCATCCTTGTCGACCTACGAGGTTTGGCAGTGACTTGATCCGAGGTTTCCTGATCAATATCATAAGCTTCCACTTCAATTGGTGTAGGTGCCACAGGAACAACTTCCTGTGCCCTGTCACACACTAGTTGAAGAGACGGTTCAATAACCTCATCAAGTCTCCACCATCCTCCCACTCAATTCTTTCGAGAGAAACTTTTCCTCGAGAAATGACTCGATTCTAGAAACAATCCCTTATTGCTTTCGAATCTGAGACAGGAGGCATACCCAACTGTTTTTGGGTGTCCTATGAAGATGCATTTATCCGCTTTGGGTTTGAGCTTATCAGCCTGAAACTTTTTCACATAAGCGTCGCAGCCCCAAACTTTTAAGAAATGACAGATTAGGTTTCTCTAAACCATAGTTCATACGGTGTCGTCTCAACGGAATTGCGTGGTGCCCTATTTAAAGTGAATATGGTTGTCTCTAATGCCTAACCCATAAACTATCGTGGTAATTTTATAAGAGACATCATGGTATGCATCATATCCAATGGGGTGCAGTTATGATGTTCGGACACACCATCACACTATGGTGTTCCAGGCTGTATTAGTTGTGAAACAATTTCCACAATGTCTTAATTCTGTGCCAAACTCGTAATTCAGATATTCATCTCTATGATCATATCATAGATCTTTTATCCTCTTGTCACGACGATCTTTCAACTTCACCCTGAAATTACTTGAACCTTTCAATAATTCAGACTCATGATTCATCAAGTAAATATACTCAACATCTACTCAAATCATCTGTGAAGCAAGAACATAATGATATCCACTACATGCCTCAGCACTCATTGGACTGCACACATCAAAATGTATTACTTCCAACAAGTTGCTTTCTAGTTCCATTTTACTAAAACCGAGGCTTTCTGTCATCTTGCCCATGTGGTATGATTTGCATGTCTCAAGTGATTCAAAATCAAGTGAGTCCAAACGGTCCATTTGCATGGAGTTTCTTCATGCATATCTACCAACAAACATGGTTCGCATGTCTCAATCCTTTCAAAAATGAGTGAGTCCAAAGATCCATCAACATGGAGCTTCTTCATGCGTTTTATACCGATATGACATACGTGGTAGTGCCACAAGTAGGTGGTACTATCATTACTATCTTTTGGCATGAACATGTGTATCACTACGATCGAGATTCAACAAACCATTCATTTTAGGTGTAAGACCATTGAAGGTATTATTCAAATAAACAGAGTAACCATTATTCTCCTTAAATGAATAACCGCATTGCGATAGACATAATCCAATCACGTCTATGCTCAACGCAAACACCAAATAACAATTATTTAGGTTTAACACCAATCTCAATGGTAGAGGGAGCGTGTGATGCTTGATCATATCAACATTGGAAACACTTCCAACACATATCGTCAGCTCACCTTTAGCTAGTCTCCGTTTATTCCGTAGCTTTTATTTCGAGTTACTAACACTTAGCAACCGAACCGGTATCTAATACCCTGGTGCTACTAGGAGTACTAGTAAAGTACACATCAACACAATGTATATCCAATATACTTCTATCGACCTTGCCAGCCTTCTAATCTACCAAGTATCTAGGGTAATTCTGCTCCAGTGGCTGTTCCCCTTATTGCAGAAGCACTTAGTCTCGGGTTTGGGTTCAACCTTGGGTTTCTTCACTAGAGCAGCAGCTGAATTGCCGTTTCATGAAGTATCCCTTCTTGCCCTTGCCCTTCTTGAAACTAGTGGTTTCACCAACCATCAACAATTGATGCTCCTTCTTGATTTCTATTTTTGTGGTGTCAAACATCGCGAATATCTCAAGGATCATCATATATGTCCCCGACATATTATAGTTCATCATGAAGCTCTAGCAGCTTGGTGGTAATGACTTCGGAGAAACATCACTATCTCATCTGGAAGATCAACTCCCACTCGATTCAAATGATTGTTGTACCCAGACAATCCGAGCACAAGCTCAACAATTGAGCTTTTCTCCCTTAGTTTGTAGGTTAAGAAAATCGTCGGAGGTCTTATACCTCTTGACGTGGGCATGAGCCTGAAATCCCAATTTCAGCCCTCAAAACATCTCATATGGTTGGCGACGTTTCGAAAATGTCTTCGGTGCCTCAATTCTAAACCATTTAACATTACCGAACTATCATGTAGTCATCAAAACGTGTGTGTCAGATGTTCGCAACATCCACAGACAACGTTCGAGGTTCAGCACACTGAGCAGTGCATTAAGGACATAAGCCTTCTATGAAGCAATGAGGACAATCCTCAGTTTACGGACCTAGTCCGCATAATTGCTACAATCAACTTTCAACTAAATTTTCTCTAGGAACATATCTAAACAGTAGAACAGAAGCGCGAGCTACGACATAATTTGCGAATACCTTTTGACTATGTTCAGGATAATTAAGTTCATCATATGAACTCCCACTCAGATAGACATCCCTCTAGTCATCTGAGTGATTACATGATCCGAGTCAACTAGGCCGTGTCCGGTCATCATGTGAGACGGACTAGTCAACATCGGTGAACATCTTCATGTTGATCGTATCTTCTATACGACTCATGCTCGACCTTTCGGTCTTCTGTGTTCCGAGGCCATGTCTGTACATGCTAGGCTCGTTAAGTTAACCCTAAGTGTTTTGCATGTGTAAAACTGTCTTACACCCGTTGTATGTGAACGTAAGGATCTATCACACCCGATCATCACGTGGTGCTTCGAAACGACAAACTTTAGCAACGGTGCACAGTTAGGGGAGAACACATTCTTGAAATTGTAATGAGGGATCATCTTATTTACTACCGTCGTTCTAAGCAAATAAGATGTATAAACATGATAAACATCACATGCAATCAAATAGTGACATGATATGGCCAATATCATATTGCTCCTTTTGATCTCCATCTTTGGGGCTCCATGATCATCATCGTCACCGGCATGACACCATGATCTCCATCATCATGATCTCCATCATCGTGTCTCCATGAAGTTGCCTCGCCAACTATTACTTCTACTACTACAGCTAACGGTTAGCAATAAAGTAAAGTAATTACATGACGTTTATGTTGACACGCAGGTCATAAATAAATTAAGACAACTCCTATGGCTCCTGCCGGTTGTCATACTCATCGACATGCAAGTCGTGATTCCTATTACAAGAACATGATCAATCTCATACATCACATATATCATTCATCACATCCTTTTGGCCATATCACATCACATAGCATACCCTGCAAAAACAAGTTAGACGTCCTCTAATTGTTGTTTGCATGTTTTACGTGGCTGCTATGGGTTTCTAGCAAGAACGTTTCTTACCTACGCAAAGACCACAACGTGATATGCCAATTGCTATTTACCCTTCATAAGGACCCTTTTCATCGAACCCGATCCGACTAAAGTGGGAGAGACAGACACCCGCCAGCCACCTTATGCAACTAGTGCATGTTTGTCGGTGGAACCGGTCTCACGTAAGCATACGTGTAAGGTTGGTCCGGGCCGCTTCATCCCACAATACCGCCGAATCAAGATTGGACTAGTAACGGTAAGCATATTGAACAAAATCAACGCCCACAACTACTTTGTGTTCTACTCGTGCATAGAATCTACGCAATAGACCTAGCTCATGATGCCACTGTTGGGGAACGTAGCAGAAATTCAAAATTTTCCTACGTGTCACCAAGATCTATCTATGGAGAGACCAGCAGCGAGGGGAAGGAGAGTGCATCTACATACCCTTGTAGATCGCTAAGCGGAAGCGTTCAAGAGAACGGGGTTGATGGAGTCGTACTCGTCGTGATTCAAATCACCGGAGATCCTAGTGCCGAACGGACGGCACCTCCGCGTTCAACACACGTACAGCCCGACGACGTCTCCCATGACTTGATCCAGCAAGGAGAGAGGGAGAGGTTGAGGAAGACTCCATCCAGCAGCAGCACAACGGCGTGGTGGTGATGGAGGAGCGTGGCTATCCTGCAGGGCTTCGCCAAGCACCGCGGGAGAGGAGGAAGAAGGACTTGGGAGAGGGGAGGGCTGCACCAAAGGCAAAGGTTATAGCTGCCCTCCCACCCCCCACATATATATAGGGGCAAGGGAGAGGGGGGCCGACCCCCTCATATCCCATCTGAGGAGGGGGGTGGCGGCCAAGGGGGGTTGCCTTGCCCCCAAGGCAAGGGGGCGCCCCCCCTTTAGGGTTCCCTCAAAACCCTAGGCGCATGGGCCCTAGGGGGGAGGCGCTCAGCCCACTAAGGGGCTGGTCCCTTCTCCACATACAGCCCATAGGGCCCTCCGGGCAGGTGGACCCTCCCAGTGGACCCCCGGAACCCCTTCGGTGGTCCCGGTACAATACCGGGAACCCCTGAATTATTCCGGTGACCGTATGATGACTTCCCATATAAAAATATTTACCTCCGTACCATTCCGGAACTCCTCGTGACGTCCGAGATCTCATCCGGGACTCCGAACAACATTCGGTAACCACATACAAGCTTCCTTTATAACCCTAGCATCATCGAACCTTAAGTGTGTAGACCCTATGGGTTCGGGAGACATGCAGACATGACCGAGACGTTCTCCGGTCAATAACCAATAGCGGGATCTGGATACCCATGTTGGCTCCCACATGTTCCACGATGATCTCATCGGATGAACCACGATGTCAAGGACTTAATCAATCCCGTATACAATTCCCTTTGTCTAGCGGTATTATACTTGCCCGAGATTCGATCGTCTATATACCGATACCTTGTTCAATCTCGTTACCGGCAAGTCTCTTTACTCGTTCCATAACACATCATCCCGTGATCAACTCTTTGATCACATTGTGCACATTATGATGATGTCCTACCGAGTGGGCCCAGAGATACCTCTCCGTCACACGGAGTGACAAATCCCAGTCTCGATTCGTGCCAACCCAACAGACACTTTCGGAGATACCTGTAGTGCACCTTTATAGTCACCCAGTTACGTTGTGACGTTTGGTACACCCAAAGCATTTTCCTAGTGTAGACCCTACGGGTTTGGGAGACATGCAGACATGACCGAGACGTTCTCCGGTCAATAACCAACAGCGGGATCTGGATACCCATGTTGGCTCCCACATGTTCCACGATGATCTCATCGGATGAACCACGATGTCAAGGACTTAATCAATCCCGTATGCAATTCCCTTTGTCTAGCGGTATTGTACTTGCCCGAGATTCGATCGTCGGTATCCCGATACCTTGTTCAATCTCGTTACCGGCAAGTCTCTTTACTCGTTCCATAACACATCATCCCGTGATCAACTCCTTGATCACATTGTGCACATTATGATGATGTCTTACCGAGTTGGGCCCAGAGATACCTCTCCGTTTACACGGAGTGACAAATCCCAGTCTCGATTCGTGCCAACCCAACAGACACTTTCGGAGATACCTGTAATGTACCTTTATAGCCACCCAGTTACGTTGTGATGTTTGGCACACCCAAAGCACTCCTACGGTATCCGGGAGTTGCACAATCTCATGGTCTAAGGAAATGATACTTGACATTAGAAAAGCTATAGCATACGAACTACACGATCTTGTGCTATGCTTAGGATTGGGTCTTGTCCATCACATCATTCTCCTAATGATGTGATCCCGTTATCAATGACATCCAATGTCCATGGTCAGGAAACCGTAACCATCTATTGATCAACGAGCTAGTCAACTAGAGGCTTACTAGGGACATGGTGTCTGTCTATGTATCCACACATGTATCTGAGTTTCCTATCAATACAATTCTAGCATGAGATAATAAACGATTATCATGAACGAAATGGAAATATAATAATAACTAATTTATTATTGCCTCTAGGGCATATTTCCAACAGTCTCCCACTTGCACTAGAGTCAATAATCTAGTTCACATCGCGAGCACGACGATTAACAATCACCAAAGAGCGCTTTCCCGGCCATCACGGCCCTCCAGCCTGCCGGACATCCGGCGCCTTGATTGCGCACAGATGAGCGCGGCTAAGGGCCATATTAGGTCCTCCGTCCTCTGAACCCATTGTGGCTAACACTGATAAATAGACCCCCACTTATACCTATCCCCTTCCTCTTTCTAGGGTTAGCGTTGGTTTAGCTCATATGTGAGATAGAGCTTCGCTCATCCATACCGATCTCCTCCTCGAGAGAGACTGCGACCCCTCTTCGGAGAAGATCCTTGGATTCAAGACCCCCTCTTGGGTGGCCCCATCAAGACCTCCTTCTAGGAGAAGAACCGGTTACTTTGTATCGTCCTTTGTTGACCTTGGATCATCGTGTATCTCTTTGTGTTATTGGATCTAGCGCATGTGTGATCTATTTCTTGTTGGTTGAGTGTTTCTCTCGTGTTTTCTCTCCGTTCATCCCCGTGTTCGTCGTGTTCTTCGAGGGATCTCGCTCCTTTCGTGAAAGATCGGCCATCTAGGGTTCCACCCAGACATATCTTGTAGCTGAGCCACGGTGGCGCGAATTGCTCTCAGGTGAGAACATTCCTAGCCTGCAATTGCGTCCATCAGTGGCCCGCGTTCGACGTGAAGCCAGGGGCGGCGACGCCTCGTGTGTGGCGCTGGGAGCTGGTCGTTGCTTCCCCTCCGTGGACCCAGGGCATCGGTTATGGGTACTGCTTCTGCCCACTCCCCACTCCCAATAGGGATTCTCCAGAGGCCGAGAAGTCAAACTTTTGTTGGGCTCACGGCCGTGGGCGAGAGCCTCATGGAGGCGCCGTTCCCTTCTTGAACGCGCGATGTGGGCGAGGCGGGAGGCGCGCGGGCGGGTGTCGGTGGCGGAAGTGTGGGGGGCGTGGTGGGAGGGTGGGTGGGGGAAGGCGTCTGCTCCCCCGTTCCCCCCCCCCTCGCATTCTGAAGACTCAAAGGTTGCTTGGCAGGCTCAGGATATATAGCTTCAGCAGAGGTATCCACATCTGGCAAGAAGATCCGATGGTTGCGGGCTGAGGGCTGATATGAGATCGCAGAGTGAAGCTTGATCAGTCTCATTACCCAAGGAGCATAGAACTTTAAACCAAACAGATCTGAGCCTGATGCAGCGAGTTGGCGTATGAAGAAATCCTGTGCGTTGAAGCATTTGCCATGAAGGATACAGAATATCAGAGTCTTCATTGCACCCTCGATCTTGGCATTTGGAGAGTGCCCTTTAATAGGCCAGAGAGTCCGCCGGATAATGTGATAGATGGTTCTGGGCAGGTACTCAAAGTCTTCAACGAAGAACTCTGTTGGATAAGGAGCATCGTGGGGCAATGGATCATGGAGGGGGGAGTGGGGGGCGGCGCCGCGGGTTTGATAGGCCAGAGAGCCTCCCGCCCCCCCCCCCCCCCCCTCCCGTGGATTTTTTTTGTTTGAGGGGGGGATAGATGTGTTTTCTGGGAGGGGGGGGGAGTAGCGTGGGCGAGGGAGGGTGGGCGGGGTGTGCGGAGCGCGGGCGAGGAGGGAGAGCTGGTGGGGCGGGTGTGGGGATAGGGAGGAGCGATCGAGAGCAGTTGTGTCTTTTTCTCTCTTTTTTTTTTACCCCCTGTTTATGGGGGGGGGGGGGGGGGGGGGTGTGGGAGAGCATGGCTGACTGCATAGTTTGGGGGGGAGGTCAGCGGTCCTCTCGAATATGCTTACAAAAACAGGAGAGCATTGCGCTCTGGGGTAGAGATAAAAGGGCATAAAAAAAAAAAGGCTATGGCAAAGAATAGATGGCCCTACATGAACTAATACACAACGATGAAAACATAACAGCCTCACCTTCGTAGGTTGTTAATGGATGTGTGCAGCGGCTCTCATTTAGGGGATGCTATTTACCCTTTCTATGAAGAGAGCCTATCTATTATTCCCATACTTGCGCAGAAAAAAATGTGGCGCCTTCGTCAGGCGAAAGAGAGGCAGTGCCATTCTTCGAAGAATGGATGTTTAGATGATGATAATGTGCCAGGGGCCAGTAGGTGCAATGGTGACGCATGCCCGCCCACTGTGCGGCCCCTCTCTCCCTTTTGAGCCAGTGTGTTATTGTTTCACTGGATGCCAGCATCCTCATGGGAGAATCGGCGTCTTCGGTTCGCCCATCGGATTCACAATTTTATCACTTGGATCGTGGCGCTCGTGAGGAGTTAGTTGCGTGCCTGTTAGTCGTCTATGTATCTTCGTCAGTTGTTATTTCCTTCTTTTGCACTGAAGGCCGTTATGCTTGTAATCCTGGCGGTTGATAGACTTATCTAATTCAACAGCCAGGCTTAGGCATCGCAGCTCCGATCTCAGGGCTCGGCTGATGGCATATTTCGCTAAAAATGAGGACATGAACCTTAAGAGATGGATGGCCTGCGGTATAATTATGGGTTAGATGGTTGTCGTGTGGATTAGGTATTTTATCCTAAGCTTCAGGCGTCACTTCTATCCGTATTCCACTTTGATTTTTGTGTTTGGACAACTCCTCATTGATGTTCATGCACCAAATATTCACCCGTTATGGAACATTAGTCAAAGGGGAAGCATGTCTATGGCGGAATGAGGCGCCGACAGTGTATATAGAGAGGGCAGTCTTAGTCCACCGTTGCCGAAGCCACCTCCACGGTAGGTGCGCCGTGTATCTGTAATGGCGGCCTTTCTTACGATGGGATCTGGTCAGCAATCGGCCAGGGATGGTGACTACGAGACTGACTGGCGTGTGATCATTCTCGGGGTTGAGCGTACCGATGCATCTTTAGACTATATGGCAGCGTTGAAGCCTGGCTCTGCATGCGATAATGCAAAGCGGGATTGGATCTGGCATCCAACACTGTGACTATCTTCACTGGCATTGTTCATGTCGCGGATTCTATCGGTCGCCCTCTCCGGCTTCTCTGGCAACAGTTTATCTATATGATCGCCTATGACATTTAGTAGTTTTGTAGACTTCATTTTCTTATGTAGATAGAGGAGTTTCTTCCGTTCCGAATAAGTCGTAATGCAGAAATAAGATCAGTAGCAGGCATCGGTTTTTGCACTGTAATAGCCGTACAGAGATACTACTACTGTATGGCTGGGTCGAGGCTCCACCATTGTGTTGAGGACCTCTTGCCTCTTGATGACCCTGTACACTTTGGAATAAAATTCTTCTACCACACAAAAAAAACGGAGGTCCGGTGTAGACTGCACCGGTAAGCGTATCTACAATTGTGTCACTGTATTTTTAATGTTTATCCACGCCGGGAACGTAGGCCGGGCGCTCAGCTCCGATCTAGCTTGTGCGCGCCAAGTCTTGTGTCGTACTTTGCGCGTAGAGGATGGCTCTTCCATTGTTGTATCCCGCCCGATACGTTAGTTAGGCGGGGGCAGGAGCTCGAGTTCATCATACTCGTGTGAACAATGGAGACGGTTTTATTTAAGTCTAAATTGCCCTTTATACATTTTTCCGTGCGGCGTGTGCTGAACCGTAAGCGGCTCCACAGATAACACATATAGTTGATTGTGTATTTATGGATTCCGCTGCGCCCGCCGGAGAATTTCCACCACGCTCCTAGCACTTCGCGACCGCCGCATACCAAGCAACACCTTCAGGAAGGAACGCGACGATGCCGACGCTGTTGCCCGGACTGGTCCTAGGGTTTCCCCCGGTACACGGAGGGGCGTGTGGAAGAGGTAAGCCCGGCGCCCTTCAGGAAGGACCGGTGGCGCCCGCGGGCGTCACCGCGTCGGTGCCGCCAAGCCGACAGGGATTTCTCCCGTCCGCCACACATCCACAGCCCCGGCCGCTCCGTCGCACTCCACCAATCTTGCCGCCCACCAACATGCGCCACCACGGTCTTAAGATCACCACCGCCGTCTCACCATGGAAATAGAAGCGAGACCAACGGATCTGAGAGGGGACAGCCGGGAACAAGGAGCGGCAAAAATCAGCAGCCACGCGGGAGGGGACAACCTCCACCGCCCTTGGCGGTCACCGGCCGGACGCAGCAATAGGAGCACACCAGGCCCACGGCCCGGCCGAGCCAGAAAGGACTCGTGAAGCTCCCGTCACCACGCTGCAGTTAGCGCGCCACCGTCTTCGCAACCCCCCGCACGAGCCGCACCTCCGTCCGTCGAAGCCGTCACACACGACCAAGCGGCGAAGCGAAACCTACGAGGCCGAGAGGAGACAACCGGGAACGATGAGCGGCAAAATTGGCAGCCACATGGGAGGGGACGACCTCCACCGCCCATGGCGGTCACCGGCCGGACGCAGCAAGGAGAGCACACCTGGCCCACGGCCCGGCCGAGCCAGATAGGGCTCGTGAAGCTCCCATCACCGCGCTGCATGCGCGTGCCTCCGTCTCCGCACCCCCGACGAGCCGCTCCTCCGTCCGTCGGTGCCGCCGGCCAGGCCCGCCCAACCCAGATGGGGCCCAGATCTGGCAGAAGGGCGCTGCCACCTGTCTGCCGCGCCAGCCCACAGCCAAGTGGCTGCGCCGCCGCCTCCTCACCATCCGGCGCAGGCGCCGCCGCGGAACCACCGCTGCCCGAGGAACACCACCGCACACCCTGCGATGGGGAAGGAAGGCACCCGCAGCACCGAGGACCGAAGCCGGGCCCCCGCCACCACCACGGGGCACAGCCGCCGCGGGCCAAGCCCCCATCCACCGCCGCAGCACCGCAGCGCGCCGCCGACTGGAGAAGGAGCCGCCCCGCCGCGGACCCTGTGCACGCCCGACGCCACCGCCCAGGGAGGGGGCCCCGCGCCCACCAGCACCAAGACGTGGAGGAGAGGTCCCCCGCCGCCAGCCACCGCGAGGGGCTTCGCCCTGGCGGTCCCGGCCAGCAGCGGAGGCGGGAGGAGGAAGGGGAGGGCGCGCGGCGTGATCTGGCGCCGCCGCCCGAGCCCCGCGGGGGGGACCGGGCGCGGGGGGCAAGGGGGCGTATTTTTTTCAGACGGCGCGCGATGATCGTCCCTTCCTCCTCCCGCCTCCGCTGCTGCCGGGACCGCCAGGGCGAAGCCCCTCGCGGTGGCTGGCGGCGGGGGACCTCTCCTCCACGTCTTGGTGCTGGTGGGCGCGGGGCCCCCTCCCTGGGCGGTGGCGTGGCGTGCACAGGGTCCAGCGGCGGAGGCGGCTCCTTCTCCGAGTCGGCGGCGCGCTGCGGTGCTGCGGCGGTGGATGGGGGCTTGGCCCGCGGCGGCTGTGCCCCGTGGTGGTGGCGGGGGCCCGGCTTCGGTCCTCCGGGTGGTGCTTGCGGGTGGTCTTTCCTTCCCCATCGCAGGTGTGCGGTGGTGTTCCTCGGGCAGCGGTGGTTCCGGGCGGTAGCGCTGCGCCGGATGGTGAGGAGGCGGCGGCGCAGCCACTTGGCTGTGGGCTGGCGCGGCAACAGGTGGCAGCGCCCTTCTGGCCCAGATCTGGGCCCTTTTGGGCCCCATCTGGGTCTGGGCGGGCCTGGCCGGCGGCACCGACGGACGGAGGAGCGGCTCGTGTGCGGGGTTGCGGAGACGGAGGCACGCGCACTGCAGCGCGGTGATGGGAGCTTCACGAGCCCTATCTGGCTCGGCCGGGCCGTGGGCCAGGTGTGCTCTCCTTGCTGCGTCCGGCCGGTGACCGCCATGGGCGGTGGAGGTCGTCCCCTCCCATGTGGCTGCCAATTTTGCCGCTCATCGTTCCCGGTTGTCTCCTCTCGGCCTCGTAGGTTTCGCTTCGCCGCTTGGTCGTGTGTGACGGCTTCGACGGACGGAGGTGCGGCTCGTGCGGGGGGTTGCGAAGACGGTGGCGCGCTAACTGCAGCGTGGTGACGGGAGCTTCACGAGTCCTTTCTGGCTCGGCCGGGCCGTGGGCCTGGTGTGCTCCTATTGCTGCGTCCGGCCGGTGACCGCCAAGGGCGGTGGAGGTTGTCCCCTCCCGCGTGGCTGCTGATTTTTGCCGCTCCTTGTTCCCGGCTGTCCCCTCTCAGATCCGTTGGTCTCGCTTCTATTTCCATGGTGAGACGGCGGTGGTGATCTTAAGACCGTGGTGGCGCATGTTGGTGGGCGGCAAGATTGGTGGAGTGCGACGGAGCGGCCGGGGCTGTGGATGTGTGGCGGACGGGAGAAATCCCTGTCGGCTTGGCCGGCACCGACGCGGTGACGCCCGCGGGCGCCACCGGTCCTTCCTGAAGGGCGCCGGGCTTACCTCTTCCACACGCCCCTCCGTGTACCGGGGGAAACCCTAGGACCAGTCCGGGCAACAACGTCGGCATCGTCGCGTTCCTTCCTGAAGGTGTTGCTTGGTATGTGGCGGTCCGAAGTGCTAGGAGCGTGGTGGAAATTCTCCGGCGGGCGCAGCGGTTGCGGATCAGCATCATTTTCGTCGACCCGACTCTGTTGTCATTTGTTTCTTTTTCTTTCTCTGTTATTTCTTTTGGGCTTGCTTGTGCTGTCTGCCCCAGCATCAGACTATCAGTTGTATCGTGTGGTTGCTATATCTATATAGCGGGGCGAAAGCCTATTTCGAGATGTGAAGTAGAAGAAGGAAACTAGGAGGAAAGCACCGCGCAATGCTTTCCCCCCTTGTCATGCGTGCCAGCAAATGCCAGTGGGCATGTGCGCTTTTACTTAACTTATGCTAGTTAGAGCACTGCAAAGCGTTCTTGGTGCCCATTAGTACGTACTTTCAAAAGATGCCTGCATGCGTCCACACACGGCGTACTACCAGTTAGTAGAGTATATACTACAAGGGAAAAGATAAATACAGAGAGATTCCTCCTCCACTGCATGCTTCCGTACGTGGTTAAGTTTTCTAAGTAAAGCACCAGGAAGCAAACTCCATGGTGCCCGGCCACCTTCTTCGACATTCTTGAATCCCTCTCCCGGATTTCCAGGTTTATTCTACTAGCAGCGTGGCACGCACTGCGCATCGACTATGGATTGACTCGAAACAGACCGCGTTCGATGTATGGACTAATAATCAACTCATGAGTCTTTCACACCTCACCCACCAAAACAACATCTTGAATAAATCTCGCCAGGAATTGAATTGAAACTAAAAAAGCTACGTAAAATAAAAAATATTGCACTGACGATAGATCATCCATATATACAACTAACATATTTAATTAGGAAATACATGTTATCAATTAGTGGCATTTTTTAAAAGAAACATCTAATTAGTAAATTAACATAGATCCTCTTACATGCTTGATTAATAGGCTGTTAGGTTGTAATATTAATCCAGAAAAAAGAATGAACCAGCTGTGAAGGATATTGTATGTCGATCGTACCTTTCAAACGGAGCCTTAGATTATGAACGAACGGAGCATTTAGATCATGAACACATACTCGACGGACTCAATAACATATGGCTCAACAGAGCGGTTAACACCATGGAAGATGGAAGCAACTTGGTCCCTGCGGGGTCTCCTAGCGCCACGGGCGCCGGCAAACGGAAGCAGTGCCTGGTGGTTGCCGGGCGGGAGGGATTGGAGGTGCAGCGAGCCATTGAGTGGCGGCAAGAAACCCTAGCGATTAGGGAATTGGTTGATTGATTTTGGATCAGATCGACGTAGAGTTAGAAACGATCAAACTTGTAGGCCTCCTGATTAATCATTACTTTTGGGCTGAATTGGGAGTTCGAAACGATCAAACTTGCGGTGGTCAGAATGGGCAGATGGGCTACCATTTGAGCTTGGCTTGCATGGTCTAAAGATTAATCATTACTTTTGGGCTGAATTTGCTAATTAAGTTGTTATTATCTCCGGCCAATTAGCGCATATAATATAAAATACTAGTACTAGTATGGCCCGTGAGACATTGAGGGGGGCCGATCGTTGGGGGGTGTCTAGCCCCTGCTCGCACCCCCCTGTCTCCGCCCTGCTTCCGGTGTCGGTTGGTGCCGACTATTTTAATCCTGCACGAGCAGAGTTCGTATCGAAGTCAACTGGCCAACAGCAGCAGGAGGACGTGTATGTGTCGAGGACTACATGCCAAGGGGTGACGTATGGACTGATTCGCCAAACTAGGTCCGATTCCTTCTTTATCATGAGGGTAACAACTCGATCGCTCCTCTCGTGGAAAAAATATATCAACATATGGAGACCTATGAAAGCCTCCGTCTTTTAATATTATGTAAAGATAAAGATGTGGGCAGTCCACACTATCATATTCTATAAACTAGTAAAGTACATGTGCTATGCAACAAAGAATAGACACACTCGCCCCCTACTCGCCCAAATATAACGTGAAGGTCTATCTTTTTTTATCCAAACAACTATGCTCCACGTCTTCTGCCATGCTACAGTGGCATGTGCAAGACCGACATATGACAACATATTTGTGCCTCATATTCGGCACTTAGACGATGTTGGACATTTCTATATACAGTTTTGGACATTTCCAAACTCTATGAAGAGTTGGGGAGACGGAAGCTTCTCAAATACCTTAAAACATTGTACTTTTCGCAAACTGATTAGGACGTCACATAAATTGCTTGGTACTGTCGATACACTTGCCAACACAGTGGAGAGACCTGTTTTGCACCGTGCCAAGCCACTGTCCGTTATCTTGATTCTAGCTATCCCACAATGGAGAGATCTGGTTTGACTCAACATGACAACGGGAACGAAACCCATCGGGTTTTGCTTTCCCAAACCCATCTCCACGAAAAATTCAGAAACCCGTCCCCGTCCTCATCACCGTATGCGGGGCTAGTTTTTTTCCGTCTCCTAAACCCATCGGGTTTACTAAACCCATCGGGTTTTCTAAACCCACGGGGAACCCACGGAGAAATCGGCATATTTAAGCAAACATGAGGACTGGAGTTCTACCGCTTAGAACTAGAACACTACCGCTTGTGCTAAATGCTGATTCTGAGGCAACCGTGCTGACCGGAGTTGCAAAAATATCACATGCTAGCAGCCTCAAAGTTGGATAGCGTGTTCCACCAACTTTCCACCAATCTAATGCACTGAATTTATCTTTGGACAATGAAACTAGCTCATCTTCCAAGTAACGGTCTAGCTCAGGTTTCATCCTAAAAGATGTTGGCCATTTTGAGCAACACATTCATTGAAGTGTGACATAAGGAATGGAGCTTGCAAAGAAGAGAATGAGCAAGATGGTTGTCCATGATCATCATCACTCTCAAGATTGTACTCCTCGAATACGCTTATTGTAGTATTTTGACGGAGATGGCGGGTTTCGGGTTCGGGTATTGTTGAAACAGGTTTGAACCCGTGAAACGTGTCGGGTTTTATACTTTACCCAACAACACCCCCGTGGGTTAAAAAGACGCCCATCCCCGTCCCCTAATACGGTAAAAACTCACGTGGACGCGGGTTTCAGGGCCCCATTGCCATGGGCAGGTCTGAGCGTGCTCCGGCAGTAGACAAATTTCAGGTGAAAAGTGTCGGCCCTATGGTCATATATAGATGGGAAATTACAACAACCAACACCTTTTGAGTTCCACCTATCCACTTTCAGATGTCATGTAAAATTTAATGTGCACCCTCCTTCATATTTGCGCCTAGCCACCTTCTGTTTCCTGAACATGTATCTGAATGCGTGTCATATTTGTGCCGAGAGAAACAACTTGAACCATATATTTGTATTAAAACAAGCGCCGAGAAAACACAGCAATGTACTAATGGTGGCAACGACAAGACAACATGAGTGCTCAAAATCATTGCTAATATAATCCAATACATCTCTTATAAACGTGTCGGCAACACACTGCATATGACAACAATTCACTACACATCTCACGGTAACAAAATTCAGTCTACATATATCACCAAGCATAATTCCAACTGAGAAACTGATACAACCATGATGCCTGAAATCATGACTTATTACAGCAACAATCTAACTAGCCTGTAATACAGGTTCTAGCAACAGTTAACAAAATAGGGAAACAAATTATCCATTATTTTAAGCTCAATAGCCTCATCTAACGTGGTAGGCTAGCAGATGACAAGAACTCTGCCTCCAAGCTATAGCGTCGCTGGCTACCTCCTGGCTGTACGGACAATTGCCGAGCAGATCTACTCCTTTGAGTTAACGACCTTGGTTGCATCTGTTCTCCATTTCTCGGATCAGGCTGAGATGAGTTCATCCGTTTTGTCCGTAGAGTCTGCAGTTCTGTCTCAACCTGTTTCATGGTTGGTCTTTCTTCACCGTGTAGCCTCAAGCACCGCTCTGCAAGTGAGGCAACACCATTGATCTCTTCCTCGGTTGCCTCCTCAAGCACCTGAGAATTAGCAATACCAGTGATTCTCCCCTCACTGTACTCCTGGAGAAAATAGCTTGACAAGCCCATGCTGGTGCCTGATTCACTTGTAAAAACAGGCTTCTTTCTCAGGAGCAACTCTACTAGTACCACACCAAAGCTGTACACATCACTCTTCCCGTTCAGCTGCCTGGTATGGAAATACTCTGGATCTAAGTACCCAAATGTACCTTGCACATTCGTAACAATGTGTGTTTGATTGATCGGAACCAATCTAGAGGCACCAAAATCTGAAACTTTAGCTGTGTAGTTCACATCCAATAGTATATTTGAGGATTTCACGTCACGGTGGAAGATTGACATTGAAGCTGAAGAGTGGAGATAAGATAGAGCTCCTGCTGTTTCCAGGGCAATCCTTAAGTAATCACCCCAAGACAAAGAAAGGCCAATGCTTGCATCGGCATGAATAACCTGAGACAGTGAGCCACTGGATACATAGTCATACACTAGCAGTGGAACCTCCGTTTCGAGACAACATCCGAAGAGCTTCACAATATTTCTGTGATTTATCTGGGAGAGGACTGCAACCTCATTGATGAATTGATTGATCTCACATTGCTCAATGACCTTAGACTTTTTAATTGCAACGACGCGTTGATCAGATAATATGCCTTTGTAAACCATGCCATGGCCCCCACGGCCGATGATACGTGCATGATCGAAGTTATTTGTTGCCTTCTCCAGCTCTTCTAACGAGAAAATCTTTGTATTCTCATTTGCACTTTCATCAGATGGTATCAATGTTTCAAGGAGAATACCTTGGTTCTTTCGGAAATAGTTCTTCCGTAACTGCTTTTGAACATTTATTTTCCATCTACGAATGAGAAGCACTATACTGAAGCTCAGGAGTAGGACACTGAAACCACATGACAGCCCAATAATGATACCTGAAGGCATTAAGCTCTTAAGTTTTCATTCTATCCTGTCTGTACAAAATATAACAATAATATGGTATTGCGAGGACATCCAGTACAACTAAAGCTTCCTTTGGTATTATGGCAGATCCCTTTACATTTGTGCGGTTGAAGGCATTCATTAATATCTGAAATCAACAAAATCCTGGTAAAATGCGTCGATAAAACATGTAACATGGAAATTGGAATATTATACATCATTCAATTAACATGAAACAACACATCGGACAATTAAATTTAGCCTACATGAATGATAAAATAAGGTAGAAGTAGAAAATATCACTTTCTAATAGTAAACATGCAACTTTTTGAAATGTTTTCATACATCTGTACTACTTTTTTAGGGAGTTAATAGATATGTACTAGTACATTTTTCTCCAGCGGCATAGGTAGTGAAGATAGTTGGTACAGTACAAATTTTTTGAACATTTGTAACCTCACAAAGAGAGGGAGGAAAAGGGGGGGGGGGAGGGGTACCTTGACAACCAGATCGGATGTATGGATTTCCTTGGAAGCCATCTGAGCATTTGCAGCGGTAACCAACATAGACTCTATCAACAGCATCAGCGACTTCAATACTTAATTCCACGCACTTGCTGTTGGTACTCACATAAGCATATCCAGACTTATCCTGTTGGGCCTCTGAACAACTTAGATTAGCAGCAACCCATTGCACAGAGGAGAATGATCCAGGAACTGGAAAAAGAAAATTTTGAGATATTTTGTATCTTGCTTGCTGGTCAAGACTTGTAACATTAATGGTCCCTTCATCAACATTTATGCCGATGACCTGTTTCTCCTCCAACACGACCAGGGCAGCTGATGACGCCATATTTGTGGAGTTGAGATGGAACTGTTGACTTGCAAAGCAACCCTCCTCTAAGCCGAATGGAAATTGCACACTAGTGTTGCCACACCAACGGGTGCAATCAGCCCTGGTCTGAATCGGATTATACCCTAGTTTGATAAATCAAAATAGCATATATCAGCCAAAATACTTAATAGCTGTACATTTGGTTACTAGATTAGGGAAAGAGGAGTTACCACTGTCGTCCGAGCTGGAGCAACCATCTGCAATGTAGGGGTTGCCTGTGTAGGCTGCCCTACACATGCAGCTGTAGCCATGCCTTTCGTCAATGCACTCAGCATACTCGCTGATACAGGCATAGTTTGTCATGTTTTGCTTGGCAGCAACGCAGTTGGATTGGTCAGCTATCTGCCACGATAGCATGAAGCCACTCGGCCTATCACTAGTAATGCTGATTCTATCCCACACTTGAGAGGTCTGGTTAGAGCCCGTGTTGGTGTTTCTTGTGCGGCGGACAATTTTGAACTGGTAAGTGCTAGCATTGCTTTCCATGTGTACATAACAACATCCAAAGCCATTACAGTTGTTCCTAGCCACCATCTCTGTGATTTCTGGATCTGGGCACACACTTGCACAGATCGGCTCGGTGGAATTCTCTTCTACAAAGTACACTTCTAGGTCACAGCCGATGAAGTTTAGAAGAATGGACTCAAGTTGGAAGGACCTCCCAGGTGATTTCAAAGAGTAGTTGTAGACACTGACACCGGACATCATGGGGATCATGTGCGAGAAGGAGGCCTTGATGAAGTTTTTAAACGAATCCTCAAGCTTGTCAAATTCCATCACCTCGGTGATGCCGTCGTGCAAGAAGAGCCTCGGGGGCTCCGTGGTGTCATTGCAAATGAGGTTGAAGTCAGGATCACGAGAGCACGCAGATCCGATGCCGAAAGGATATGCGAAGCTCACATAACCGCATCTCGTCGGGCAGCCATCAAGTGTGGCACCTACACGCGATGGTTTCGCCCAGTTCCCCTCGGGGCTCTGGTTGCTTGTTACAACTACGGACGCCAGAGCTGTTGGCTCTTCTAGTGACCCGAGCACAAACAGAGAGAACATCATCGGCAAGATGCCCATGATCAATCTACAGTTCTACACTACACCCCGCACTAGAGAAATCCAGGTCAGGCACCAGTAGCTTTTCTTCTAGGTACCACTTTCAATCTTTCATGGTTACCTTCTTACTACATATATATCTATGGTTACAAAACTTACAGTTGACCCAAGGAAGACTGGAAGAGGATTCATGTGGATGTAGACGTGGTGTGCTTTGATGGCATGTGAAAGCAGACGATCATTACCATCTTTAAATTCCCATGTGGATTTGGCAGCAAGGTTGTCAGAATCGCGATTCTGTTATACGATTCTACGACTTTACGATCCAAACTAACCCCTATGATTCTACGATTTTAGTTCATAGAATCTACGTTTATACGATCCTGATAGTGAAGATTCTACGATTTGCGATCTTACCATCGGAGCTCCGATCCGATTCAAAATCGCGATTCTGACAACCTTGTTTGGCAGTATTCAATACAATGTGAAGAAGATGACCATGACCTCGTACTCCGTGTCACAGGAGGACCTCCCCAAGTCAGTCCAGGGGCCAGTCTATGTATATTCTTAATAAAACCAGGTTACACATTTCCCTTGTAGATTTCCAAAGGTTTTCTCTACACAAAGAGAGGAAAACCAAATTCATGCCAAACATAATAGGAAACGAATGAAAACTAGGACTTACAGCATGAAAATGGTGAACCTCACAAGAAACTCACCGTTAGGAGAATGCAGACCATACCGTGCAACTGGTTGGGAATGCTATCTTCAGTCATCACTGATAGCTTGCAACCGAGCTAAGTGAATCCATCACCAAGAGCAAAGACAGTAGTAAAAATTCTGAACAGACAGTAGCTCAATCCATCACCAAGGATTTGTGTGGACGTGGTGTGCTTTAATGATATGTGAGAGCAGATGATCATGACTCTCTGTACATGCCCATGTGCTTGTGGCAGTGGTGTACTTGATACAATGCATGTGAAGGAGATGACCATGATTGTGACCTAGTAAGCGGTGCCGCAGGAAGACCTCAGCAAGTTGGTCCATTAAAGGGGCTAGTCTAAAGTCTGCTCCTGGTAAACCGCGTTACACATTTCGCTTGTGGATTTTCTCGGTTTCCAAAGGTTTGCACTATGCAAGAAAGGCATTACCAACATAGAGATGAATTAGAGCTCATGGAAAACATAGAGAGGGAACAAATGGGCACACAATTTGCAGCATGAAAATGGGGAACTACACAAGAAAATCACCAACAGTAGGTAGGCCATGCGTAGAACGTGGAACCGTTCCAGGCAAACTGTTGTGAATGCCATCTTGCTCGTCAACAATGGAAACTGGCTAGCAAATCTTCAGTTCCCACCTGGTGGAGACAGCCTAACTGAAGTAGCTTCGAGCCAATCAAGGTGACAGTTACTGATGCGCTCATTTAACCAGCGGATCGGAGAGCATAGAGTAAAAAAGTGTAACTAGACCTGGAGTGTCACTAGGACGTAATGAGAAAGAGATAGATTTTTCGGTTAAGGCTCTTAAACAAGTGGAGTTCGACCGGCTTACAGTTGCTCCTAAGTTGTCGAGTTCTGTTGACCCCCTCGTGTCAGATGAGGAGGATGAGGATGCTGATGCCAATCACAAAGGCAAGCTTCTCTCTCATTTGGTTAAAGACACGACTGAAGTAGACCTTGACGATACTGTACGCGACACTACGCTTTGTGAGCTTGTCGCATTGGTGTGTAAGAATAAGTCTAACTCAGCAAAGAAAAGAGGACGCTCTTCTAAGAAGGCGAAGGTCTCTAAACAAAAAATTGGTTCAGCATGAGAGGCATGTTTTGGAATAGCAGAGGTCTTGGTGACATGGCTAAACACAAACACATTGCCGATTGTGTAAAGGATCATGCGTCGGACTTTGTAGCTATCACTGAGTCGGGCAAACGTGATTTTCCAACATGTACTCTGGACCACTTTTCATGTGGTTTTGATTACAAATGGCACGTATTGCCGCCGACCGGGAGGTCCGGTGGAATATTGCTAGGTATTAACTCTACTTACTTGAAACTATTGTCCACGTCAAAGGGGGAGCATCATATCAAATTCCACCTTCGAAACAAGTCCAACAACTTCCTTTGGAGTCTGGTGGTTGTACATGGCGCAACTCAAGAGGAGTTTAAGTCTGCATTTCTAAAAGAACCTGTTAATAACTGTCGACACAATCCCCACCCCATGTTAATTGGGGGGGGGGGGATTTTAATATCCTTTGATATCAGCAGGAAAAAAACAATGACCGGTTTGATACTAGGTGGCCTTTCCTCTTTAATGTTGTTATTGACAACCTGGATCTGAGGGAGATCACAATGTTGGTCGTCAGTATACCTGGGCCAGTAACCGATCAGTGCCAACATTTGAAAAACTTGACAGAGTGCTAGTTACCACCGATTGGGAATATAAATATCCCCTAGCCTCGGTTCGGGCTCTAGAAAGAATTGAGGCCTTATCGGATCACGCTCCTTTGCTAACCGATTTTGGACAACCAATCCCAAGTTCTAACCGTCACCAGTTTAAATTTGAACTGGGATGGCTCACTAGAGAGGGATTTCATGACCTTGTTAAGAAAGTGTGGATGCGTCAACCTCGCGGTAACACACCCATTCAACGACGGAATAATCAAATTCGTGCCTTGCGTCGATTCCTTTGTGGATGGGCCAAGCATACTACCAGCATTTACAAAAAAGAAAACCTGCGATTGTCTACCTTTATCGATTCCCTTGATAAAATAGCGGAGGTGAGGCCTCTGTCTGCTGTTGAGATTGAGCAGAAAAGCAATCTAAATGAGCAGATTGCCCGCCTATTACGCAAGGAAGAGATTAAATGGTACCAACGTTGCAAGGCAGATTCGCTTGTGCAAGGTGATGATAATGTGAAATACTTTCAAATGCTTTCCAATGGCAGACATAGAAAGAAACGCATATTCGCCCTTGACCAGGAGGAATGCCGAATTGAGGGGGTCGCACCACTTAGAACTTTCACTACTAAGTATTACAAGGAGCTTTTTGGACCTTCAGCTAAAACAAAATTTCAGTTTGATGAATCTGTTACTCATGACATCCCTCAAGTTACGGAAGCAGAAAATGAATTCCTAACCTCCCCGTTCTCTGAGGAGGAAATTCGAACCGCGGTGTTTCAAATGGAACGCAACAAAGCTCCGGGACCGGATGGCTTTCCCACAGAGTTCTATCAATGTTTTTCGGACGTGATTAAGGCATACTTGGTTCCGTTGTTTAACCAACTGCATACTGAAGACCTTGATATTTCTCGTTTAAACTTTGGGGAAATTATCCTATTGCCTAAGATTAAGGAGGCTAATCGTATTCAACAACATCGACCGATTTGCCTTCTGAATGTAAGTTTTAAAATCTTTACGAAGGTCGCAACTAATCGGTTGAACGGGGTGGCTGACACTACTTGGGAAAACCTTATACACAACATCTTAGCAGTAGCGCTGGACAAAACAGGGCGCTACTGCTACTTAGAATGAACAAGCTGAGAGTTTTAATTGTACAAGTTTAATCTTTGAATTATGAACATAGGAAATGTCGTCGGACGAAGAAGGTACCGAGGAGTGCTCCTAGTGCGGTGACAACCGGGGTTTCTGCGACAGGCCTCACCTGGATGAAGGTCGGCGCTTCAGCATTAAGCTCGAGGAGGCCTTCTATTGTGATACGGTAAGCTATGACGCAAAGTGTTTTTTTCGTAATTAAGCTTGACTTCTACTACTTCAACGTGTAATTTTCGTCTTTTACAATTCGACTAGCTTATCTCATGCCATGCAAGACGCTATGTCTTGGAGAGGATGGGCTTTGAAGATCATGAGAGGAATGAAACAAAGAAAATTAACCTAAGGACCCATCATGGTATGGATTTTGAGGTAAAACTATACAATTCTGAGAGCGTATCCCATTTTGGTTGCGCGGGTTGGGAAGCACTTTGCAAGATGTATGATTTTCAAGAGGGTATGTTTGTCACCATGGGTCTTGGTGATCCTGACATCGACCAAGACAATTTGGACATTTGGGTCCTTGTTGATACGCTTCCAATTCTACCGCTATGTCAGTTCCTCAAACATAGTTATTAAGTAATTTATATTGTTTATTTCAAAATAGTTGACAGCTTATTTCCATTGATAGCTTACTTTCATTCTTCAAAGAATGTGCGGAAGATGGTAGACAAAACCAACTACACCGATGGCTCTGAGTTAACTTATCCGAAGAAAAGTCATCTGGTCGCATATTGTACTAATCTTGAGAACTACAATGACTTTTATCGAACTCCTCCAAATTATGGTCAATACGTGACACTAGTGCACGTGTTGAACCACGATAACTTCCATGGAGATATCCTGGTAAGATTTTTTACTATTATGACATCCGTGCATCTTTTGCATACTTCCAAAACTGAACTACATTGCTAACTACGAAGTTATTACTATGTTTTTCAACAGAAAATCCCGATGGATTCTGTGCCTCATTTGATGTATCAGAATGGTCGCCTTGATGTTTTGAACATACGGCCAGGTCGTCCTACGAATCTCACCTGTCCATACCGGATTTCTAAAACCGGTGAACACATGCTAATCTTAGAATGGAAAAAATGTATGGACAGCCGTAAGGAGGTTCTTGGAAGCAACATTGTGCGAAAGGCAAGAATTGGAGACAGGATAATCTCCATTCTCCATAATGGAGAGTCAGGTGCTATCTTGTTTTATGCTATTTTACCTAAGATAATATAGTAGGTCCTAAGAGAATGTAGTAGTTCATATGAGGCAGAATATGTTTATGAGAGTTGATGATGATGAGTAGTTGTGATTATGTCTAGTGACCAACTTGTATGTGATGTCTCATTGATGAAAACGATGATCATGAGGAGGTGTTATATGACAATGATGTATTATGATGATAAGTTGTTAATGATATGATGATATATTATATCATTGGGTGAAAGAACCACGGATTAGTTTCAAGTGGATGTCCACCCACTTGAAACTAGTCCACGGTTCTTTCTCCCGGTGATGTAATAACTCATTATGATGTAAAATCATTCTCTAAATTGCTGCGGTATGAAAACTTGTATAAAGGTGTATGAATACAACATGAAATAAAAAAGAAATACAGAATAATAGTAGTAGCGCATGCTAGGAGAAGCGCTACTACTAATTACCAGTAGCGCTCATAGTACAAAGCGTTGCTACTAACTCGATATAGCAGTAGCGTGGTCCAACCCACGCTACTGCTAACCTTTAGCTGTAGCGCCTTACTAGTAGCACTGCACCCCGCGCTACTGATAGGCTTTAAACACGCGCTACTGCTAGGGTTTTCCCTAGTAGTGTGACCATGTCGTAAAGCCCAATCAAACAGCATTTATGCAAGGCCGCAACATATTAGATGGAGTGGTCGTCCTGCACGAAACTGTACATGATCTTCACCGGAAAAAGTTGAATGGTGTCATTCTTAAAATAGATTTTGAAAAAGCCTACGATAAAGTTAAGTGGCCCTTTCTGTTGCAAACTTTGCGCATGAAGAGGTTTTCATCAAAATGGTGAAGTTGGGTAGAGAGCTTTGTTTCTGGAGGCAGTGTGGCCATAAAAGTTAATGATGATGTTGGCAACTATTTTCAGATAAGGAAGGGGCTTCGCCAAGGGGACCCCACCTCTCCTATTTTATTTAACATTGTGGCCGACATGCTAGCTACCCTTGTTGAGTGGGCTAAGCTGCACGGTGAAATTAGTGGTGTCATTCCACACTTGGTTGAAGATGGTCTATCTATTCTACAATATGCGGATGACACTATCCTTTTCTTGGATCAAGATCTAGACAAGGCAACAAATCTCAAGTTGCTCTTATGTGCTTTTGAGGAACTTTCTGGTTGCAAAATAAATTTCCATAAGAGCGAACTCTTTTGCTTTGGCGATGCTGCAGAATCAGCACCTAAGTATGCTGAGATTTTTGGATGCTAGCTCGGGCAGTTTCCGATTCGATATCTGGGTATTCCCATACACTATCGGCGTTTAACTATCACTGAGTGGAAGCAGGTGGAAGAGAGACTTGAGAAACGTCTAGCCAGATGGAAGGCCAAACTCTTGTCTTACGGGGGACGATTGATCTTGATCAATTCTGTCCTAAGAAACATGGTTCTATATATGTTGTCATTCTTCCACCTACCGAAAGGGGTTCTCCAGCGACTAGACTACTTTAGATCCAGAATTTTTTGGCAGTGCGATAATGAATCCAAGAAATATCGACTGGCTAGGTGGAGCGTATTATGCAGACATAAAAGTCAAGTGGAGCTGGGAATTCAAGACCTTGAGATTAAAAACATTGCTCTTCTCAGCAAGTGGGTTTACAAACTACTCACTGAGAATGGAGTATGGCAGGAAATCATTCGCAACAAGTATGTGGGATCCAATGCCATTTCTCAAGTTCATTGGAAACCTGGGGATTCACATTTTTGGAGTGGCATGATGAAGGCCAAGGAATTCTTTTTCCAATTTGGGACCTTCTCGGTTAGGGACGGTTCTCAGGTTTGATTCTGGGAAGACACCTAGCTAGGGAACAACCCGCTAATGGTGCAATATCTGAGCTTGTACATGATTGTCAGACATAAATTTGTCACGATCAAACAAGTTTTAGGACAAGAAAACCCTGATATTTCTTTCTGTAGGTACCTTCTTGGCCCTCGCCTGGCAGCATGGAATGAATTACTCACTTGCCTGGAGGACATTCAACTGACAGGTGAGCCGGACGTCTTTCGGTGGAACTTGCATCAGAATGGCAAATTTTCTGTCAAATCCATGTATGATGCAATGGTTCATTGTGATGTTCCAATTGATAACAGGAAATTGTGGAACCTCAAAATTCCTCTAAGAGTGAAGATTTTCCTCTGGTTTCTAAATAGAGGAGTTGTCCTAACAAGAGATAATCTGGCACGACGAAACTGGCATGGTTCTAAGACAAGTGTCTTTTGCCAACATGACGAGTCTATTGGACACTTATTTTTTGAGTGCAAGTTCGCTCGGGCAGTTTGGGCCATAGTTCAAGTAGCTTCTAATTTATACCCACCACGTAGTGCATGGAACATGTCCGGCAACTGGTTGCGGGGTATTGATAAACAATTTTCTACACATATTCTCGTGGGAGCGGCGGCCTTATGCTGGGCACTGTGGCTTATCAGGAATGATGTGATGTTTAATAACAAATGTGTCTCATCTCCTATGCAGGTTATTCATGTTTGTACACGATGGCTCCGTACTTGGTCTATCCTGCAGAGGCCGGAGGACAGAGACCTTTTTATGATGGCATCTACACGGTTGGAGCGTTCGGCCAGAGAGGTTTTCTACCCCCATGGATGGAGGTGTGATCTACGGATTGGATCTGCCGCTCCTTAGGCTCGACATGATTTATTTGCTTCGCATTGTACCGAATTATTTTTATATTTAGGGCACTCTTGACTTTTTGGCTATGTGCATCTAGCTATGTAGAGGCCGGGCTTTCTTTTGATGCGATTGTATCACCTTGATATATCTATTCAATGAAATGTCCTTTATCGAAAAAAAGTGTAACTACTGGGAATAAACTACAGAAACAGAATCATGTACTCCCTCCGTCTCAAAATTCTTGTCTTAAATTTGTCTAGATACGGATGTACCTCCATCCCAAAATTCTTGTCTTTGATTTGTCTAGATACGGATGTACCTAATACTAAAACGTGACTTGATACATCCGTATTTAGACAAATCTAAGACAAGATTTTGGGACGGAGGGAGTACAACACAACCATGGAAATCACGATGTAAAAACCTCTACCCGCTGGAAATGAATTTATAGATTCAGAAGTAAGCAAACCAGTAGCACATTTTTTTAGAGGAGTAACACAAATCCTAGATAAGCTAACTGAACTAACTAACAGTAACTGTACATCTCCAATTTAGCTGTTGCTTGCTCAAGCTGCGACCAAAAGCAGAGGTTGTGATTGCTGGAGATAAACTAGAGACGAAGGATCATGTACATGACTGATGTTTGCAATGATTATTTTGGAGAATTTCCAAGAATCTGTTGGGTCTGGTACCTTGTGCGGGCAGTGTTCCAGTGTGGAAAAGGCCCACACATCTGAAGTATGTAAGAAAGAATCTTGAGCGCAAAGCTGATGCGGTGTGTGACATCTTGAGTGCAAAAAAAGGCTTGAGCGCAAAGCGGCTGCGGCGTGTCACATCTGTTAGACGGGAGAGAGAGGATTGGTGAAATAGTTGTTCTATTGCTTGAGACTTGTGGGCATATATGTAGGAGTACAATGATCAACTTGGAGTACAAGACAAGGCAGGACCGAATCCTAGTCTATCTTATCTTTCCTAATAATCAATATACTCAACATCCCCCCGCAGTCACAACGGTAGCGACGCAGACAGTGAGACTGGAGAAGAATCGAAAGGCAAGCCGACAGACACCCCCCACAGTCGTAACGGTCGACGCATCGTGGAAGTCGTGGCTGGAGGGAAAACCAACGAGGTTGCTCAAGCAAGGCGGTAGCCCTTTGTGCCGACATCGATATAGCCGAGAGCGTAGGATGGTGTAGCCGTGGTCGAGATAGCCGTGCGAAGAATGCCGTGGTCGATGTCGAGTCTGGGTGGCCGGTGTCGAGGAAGTCGCCGTGGAGCCGCGGGCGCAAGGGGGCGCCAAGTTAGCGTGGGCGCAGTGGTGTCGAAGTAGTGGTGCGCCAGGAAGAAGATGTTGTTGACGACGCGTCACGGCGGGTTTGCCAAGCCCGGACACATCATGGACGAAGGCACGACCGGTGTTGCCAGCACTGGGCATGCGTAGACGGACGAAGACGAAATTGATGAAGCGCCGACCAGGCTTGCCGGGCCCGGGGACACGTCGTGGATGAAGGCACGCACCGGTGTTGCCAGCACCGGGCATGCGGAGACTGGAACCTGCACGAGCTGTTCGCCATGTCGAGGAATTGGAGGGCCAGCAGAGAAGAAGACTCGACAACGGTTGTGGCGCCAATCAGCGTGGTGCCGATGCCACCCGCGGTTGTCGGAGTAGACGACGTGGTCGGGGTAGATGACGGCAATGCTGGCGACGAGCTGGTGCTGGACGAAGACGAACGGGTTGGACGGGTGGCGGCAGCGGCTACGGAGGTAGCGGCGGCGGCGGCAAGAGAAGAGCGGCGGCGGCGGCTAGGTTAGGAGTGCGGCGGCGGTCGTCGAAGTAGGCGAAGAACCCTGACAGTGTGACGAAGACCGGCGCGGATGGTGGCGTTCCCGCACCAAGGAAGACGGCGCGGCGCATACCACGGGAGGTCGACGCGCGGTGACGGCGGAGTGGACCGCGGGCCGTGGCGCTACGGCCGAATGGGCGACGCAGCAGCGGCGGGCAGGTCAGGGCGACGGCAGGAAGACCTCGGGGCGGCGGCGGGGACCGTGGGCCACGGCGGGACAGCCCCAAGGGCCGGCGTAGCGGCGGAGCGCGGGTTGGTGCAACCGCGGGGACGGCGGCGGGAACGCGTATCGCGACACTATGGCCCGAAGGGGCGACACAGCGGCGACGCGCGAGTTGATGCAGCCGCAAGGAGGACCACGGGGTGGCGGCGCTGCGGCCCGACAAGGCGGCGCAGCGACAACCCGTTGCTCGATCGGTGGAGGGGCGCGCTAAACTCAGGGACGATCTTCAAAGGACCTGCGGAGGTGCGGGCAACCGACAGGCCAGATCGGTCGCACGGTATAGATGAGACGGATTGTGAGCGGGCGGGTGATCAATACGATTATACGCGACGTTAGAGTCGGAAAGTGCAGACGATAGCAGATGGCCGCAAACCAGCGAAGGAGCACGAGTAGCCCAACGTGTGCGCACGAACAGTCGCGAGGGCCGCGCAGCATTGGTGCATGAGGCCGAAGGTCACGTGGCTGCAGCGGACGGCAGCACACTAGTAGAAAACGGAGCTTTAAAACCGGTTTGTAAGGGCCTTTAGTGCCGGTTATGGAACCGGCACTAAAGTGTGGGCACTAAAGGCCCCCCTCTTTAGTACCGGTTCGGCACGAACCGGCGCTAAAGTGCCACCACGTGGCGTGAGCTCGCGCCCTGGTATGGGGGACCTTTAGTACCGGTTGGTGTTACCAACCGGTACTAAAGGTTTTTTTTTGAAAATTTTGGAAAAAAATTTGATTTTTTTTTCGATTTTTAATTTTTCTGAATTATTTGATGATTTAGTCTCTAATCACCTCTTTTAACTGCTCAAGTGTTGATCACTCATTCCAAATCATCTAACTTCCCAACCAGTCACCCATCCCTCTCACTACTCCAGCCCGAGCATGCTTAACTTTCGGGTTCTATTCTCCTTCGTTTCCGAGTCTGCACTTATTGTTTTCCTAACAATAGAAAGATGTCAATCCTATTAACCCTCAGGAGTTTAGCTTGAGCATGAAGTGACACATTTCACCGTTTGAGTTTGAAACTATTATTCTAAATAAACAGTAATTATTTAGTAACGCTAATATTTCTTGAATAAGTTTGACCATAGTTTGACCAGATTTGACCAAAATTCAAAAAATTGAAATAATTATTTAGTAACACTAATATTCTTGAATAATTATGTAGTAACATTAATACTTCTTGAATAAGTAGTTTGACCAGATTTAACCAATTTTTTAAAAAAACTGAAATTTGACCATATCTTTTTTTCCTTTTGGAATATGAGGATTCTAAAAAGTTCCAAACAGGCCGTAGGCGGTCTCCATCGGATGCGGATTTTCGTGCTGAATTTTTTGATATATTATACGTTTTTTTCCGACATCGTATGCAAAAGTTATAGCCGTTTTACATTTTCCCTACACTTTTTGCAAAACATGTCCAAATTTAAGTTTTCAAAATTTCCTAACTAGTAGATGTAGTAATATAACTACCTCTCGAAGGATTTTATTTTTTTTGAAGTTTTTATCATTTTCTCGGTAGAGTTTGAAAATTGCCCCCTTTAGTGTGGGTTCGTGGCACGAACCCACACTAAAGGCTTATCCCCTTTAGTGTGAGTTCGTGGCACGAACCTGTACTATAGGTTAGACCTTTATTACCGGTTTGTGTCACAAACCGTCACTAAAGGGGCTCATGGGGCCCTGGCCTGACACCAGCTTGCCACCACCCCTTTAGTACCGGTTCGTGTGGCACGAACCGGTACTAAAGGTTCATTACGAACCGGTACTATTGATCGCCGCCACGAACCGGTACTATTGATCATATTAGTGCCGATTTTTTTACAAACCAGCACTAATGTTCTTCACGTTTGACCCTTTTTCTACTAGTGGCAGCAACAGGAAATGAGCACACAGCGGCCAGCGCGTACGCATGGTTTGGCTCATGCATGCTGATGGAGCTATGTACCTAGGGTAGGGGCACTGACCTGTCCAAAGAGCCCTACCCAAGGACATCCCTAGAAGAAGTCACCTTTCAATCGACTTGAAGGTATCCCACTCGACGGGTTCAAGACACTCAACCAAGAAGCTATCACTCGACCATGAAGCCAACCACTCGACTGCCAGGAGACCTAAAGTCACCCCGCAGGCAAACAGTCGGTCTTTATGTAGTCTTTATGGTCATTATAGCACTTTATTAGGGGCGTTACCAGTAACGCCCAACCTTAAATGTACCTTAAACCCTGCATTACTAAGGGCAGGAGAGGGCCGGTGAACTCTATATAAGCCACCCCCCTCCTCAGTATGAAGGGTTCGCACCCCTGTTATTCACACGCATATAATCCAATCGACCGCCTCCGGGCACCGAGACGTAGGGCTGTTACTTCCTCCGCGAAGGGCCTGAACTCGTAAACCTCGTGTGCTTACAACTTCTCCATAGCTGAGATCTAGCCTCTCCATACACCCCCCTACATTACTGTCAGAGTTAGAACCACGACAGTTGGCGCCCACCGTGGGGTAGGAATCTTAGCGCCTAATTGGAGAAGTTGCGATTTTTTCGATCCCTTTGATCATGGTTTCGTGCGGAGTTTTGGTGGAGGGCCGCGAGATCCGTCTCGGCGCGCTCACGTTCATCGCCGACGACTCCGCCTGGCTCCAGGAGGCACCACTCGACATCAACGCGCTCCCCATCCGCGGTGCGACGCACTTCCGCGCATGCGTTCGTGGCGTCCTCCTGCGGCAGCCATCGACCCAGTATCAGTCGGCCCCCGTGTCGTCTCCCCGCCTTGTCTCCCACCGGCGCAAGCGCTCTGGTCGGTCGAGGCTTCTGAGGTGGGTGAGGCATGCCGTGGCTCACCAGTCGGCCACCCCACAAGTCGCGGCAATCGAGCCCGATGAATCCCTCTGCGGCCTCTTCGACCTGTCGACTGGCTCCGCGGAGACCGCATCCGAGTGCGACAGCAGCGACCCAGCGGCCGAGGTTCTGGCGGTCGATGGAACGCACAGTCCTCCCGGTTTCCCTCGCGTTGATGGAGGCGCGGGCGGGGGCGACCCATCGCATCCCCACGATGAGTATCTCCCCGAACCTCTCACTTGCAGCGAGAGGAGCTTCGCCGCCGGAACATGGACGCACTCCGCACTCCTATCGTTGGAGAAACCCCCGAGGCCCGGGCCTTGGAGGACGCACGCTTGGCTAACTTGGAAGAGCGCACTCGACTGGAGAACCTCCAGCGAGCACTCGACGAGCAAGCGCGTCAGCGAGCTCCCGAGTCCAGTCGACGTCAGCTCTTCCCGCCGACGCAGGTATATCGAACCCCAGTTCAGAATTTGGCCGCCGCGGCCCGTATAGCAGAATCAATTCAGCCCTCCCAGTCGGAGGCTGGCAGGGGCTTGTTGCAGATCAGAGCGTTGCTCCGGGCGGCGGGAAACCAGAATTCCGCTGTTTCTCAGTCGCGGAATAGGATCCACAGTCGATCCGTTGCAACAGATACAGTCCAGTCGGCTCACAGCCCGAGATCGCCCCGAGGCGTGAGGGACGTGGTGACCGGCATGATCAGTACAGAAGGAATGAGCAGTATGATCACCGATCCGATCGTGATGATCGACGTCGAGTGCCAACCCCTCCCCCGAGGAGTGGGTCATATGCGCCTCGACATCGAGATGGCAGGCGCCCTCATAGTGTTGGGCAGAGGATTCCAGTCGACCCCAGGGACCCAGGCTTTGATGCGAGATCTATCCTCGTTCAAGGTTTGGTTGACAGGAACAGAGCTCATCGGGAAGGCCACAACAGAGATGCGCCTGCCAGCAGCAGAGTACATGTTTCGGGGCCAGAGTGTTTCAGTCAAGCCATCAGAGCCGCAGTGATTCCTCCCAACTTCAGGTTGGCGACTGGAGTCAGCAAGTTCACCGGTGAGTCTAAGCCTGACACTTGGCTTGAAGATTACCGAGTGGCTGTACAGATTGGCGGTGGCAATGATGAGGTGGCCATGAAGCATTTGCCTCTCATGTTAGAGGGCTCAGCCAGAGCGTGGCTAAATCAGTTGGCACCCAGCAGCATCTACACTTGGGAGGACCTCTCCCGAGTGTTTGTCACAACCTTTGAGGGAACATGCAAGCGACCCGCAGGCCTTACAGAATTGCGGTCTTGCGTGCAGAAACCGAATGAAACTCTGAGGGATTACATCCAGAGGTGGATCACATTGCATCACACAGTTGAGAATGTGCCAGACCATCAAGCAGTTTGTGCCTTTACGGAAGGCGTTAAGTACAGAGAATTGAATCTGAAGTTCGGTCGAACTGGAGAGATGTCTCTGAATCGGATGATGGAGATTGCCACCAAATACGCTAATGGTGAAGACGAAGATCGACTCCGGAGTGGCAAGCACAAGGCAGTCGCCCAAGAAACCGGAGGAAACTCCAGTCGGAAACAGAAGAGGAAGGCCGAGCCAGCCGCCCCTGGGGAGGCCCTGGCCGTGACCCAGGGAAAATTCAAGGGAAAACCCAAGGGGCCCTGGAAGCCCAAGAAAGTCAAGGATCAGGATGGGAATGATGTTTTGGATCTGCCATGTCACATCCACACCAAGAAAGACGTAGAGGGTAATTTTATTTACCCAAAGCATACCACTCGACAGTGCCGGCTCCTGATCCAGCAGTTTCAGGGCAAGCAGTCCAAAGACAAGGAAAAGGAGTCGGACAGGGTTGAGGACAAGGAAGATAGTGACGATGGATACCCCCAAGTCAATTCCACCCTGATGATTTTTGCTGATGTCGAAAGCAAAAGTCGACTGAAAGTCATTAACCGTGAGGTGAATATGGTTGCTCCGGCAACACCCAGTTATCTAAAGTGGTCTCAGACTGCCATCACATTCGACCAGTCCGATCACCCTACGCACATTGCCACCCCTGGGAGGCAAGCTTTGGTGGTCGACCCAGTTGTCGAAGGCACTCGACTGACCAAAGTCCTGATGGATGGTGGCAGTGGCCTGAACATACTGTATGCTGAAACTTTGAAAGGAATGGGCATTCCGATGTCCAGGCTCAGTACCAGCAACATGAGCTTCCACGGAGTCATTCCTGGGAAGAAAGCCGAATCACTCGGCCAGATTGCTCTTGATGTGGTTTTCGGTGATTCAAAGAATTACCGCAAGGAAAGGTTGACATTCGAGGTTGTGGACTTCCAAAGTGCTTATCATGCCATTTTGGGCAGGCCAGCTTACGCACGCTTCATGGCTCGACCATGTTATGTGTACCTCAAACTGAAGATGCCTGGCCCCAAAGGTGTGATCACTGTTACAGGCAACCGAAAGAAAGCAGAAGAGTGTTTTCAGAAAGGCTCGAAGATCGCTGATGCTCAGATGGCAGTTGTCGAGCTGCAAGAGTACCAGAAGACTGCCGATCCGAGTGAATTGCTACGAGCCAAGAAGCCTGCTTCAGATTCAGCTTTTCAGTCGTCCGGCGAAACAAAGACGGCCCACATTCACCCGACCGACCCCAATGCTGCCCCGACTCACATCTCAACGACGCTCGACTCCAAATAGGAAGAAGCGCTCATCCAGCTCCTCCGTGAGAACTGGGACATCTTCGCATGGAAACCCTATGACATGCCTGGAGTCCCCAAGAGCTGGCTGAGCACCGTCTACGAGTCGATCCAAAATTCAAGCCTGTGAAGGAACATCTTCGACGGTCCGCCGTCCAGAAGAAGCAAGCCATTGGCGAGGAGGTGGCTTGGCTCTTAGCAGCGGAGTTCATCCGAGAGATTTACCACTCCGAGTGGCTCGCCAATGTCGTCATGGTCCCCAAGAAGGACAAGTCACTTCGCATGTGCATTGATTTCAAGCATATCAATCGGGCTTGCCCGAAAGATCATTTTCCTCTCCCTCGCATCGACCAAATAGTCGACTCGACCGCGGGGTGCGAGAGATTGTCTTTTCTAGATGCCTATTCCGGGTACCATCAGATCCGTCTGTATGGACCCGATGAGATCAAAACGGCTTTCATCACTCCATTTGGATGCTTCTGTTACGTCACCATGCCGTTCGGCCTCAAGAATGCCAGAGCCACGTTCATGAGGATGATTCAGAAGTGTTTACTCACTCAAATCAGTCGAAATGTGGAGGCATACATGGATGATATTGTGGTCAAGTCACGGAAAGGTTCCGACCTGCGGACTGACCTTGCTGAAACCTTTGCCAACCTCAGGAGGTATGATATCAAGCTCAATCCATCAAAGTGCACATTCGGAATTCCAGGTGGAAAGTTACTCGGTTTTCTCGTTTCCGAACGGGGGATCGATGCCAATCCTGAAAAAATTGGCACCATACTCCGGATGAAGCGTCCGGTGCGCGTGCACGATGTCCAAAAGCTTACAGGCTGCTTGGCCGCTCTAAGTCGATTCATTTCTCGTCTCGGTGAAAAGGCGTTGCCTCTTTACTGACTGATGAAGAAGTCTGACAAGTTCGAGTGGACTCCAGAAGCTGATGCAGCATTTGCAGAGCTCAAAGCTCTTCTCTCCACCCAGCCGGTGCTTGCTGCCCCAATCAGCAAAGAGCCTCTGCTGCTTTACATTGCAGCCACAGGACAAGTTGTCAGTACGGTACTTACGGTCGAGCGGGAAGAAGAAGGAAAGGCCTTCAGAGTTCAGCGCCCAGTCTATTATGTGTCTGAAGTTTTGACCCCTTCAAAACAAAGATATCCTCATTACCAGAAGCTTGTATATGGGATTTATATGACCATGAAGAAGGTTGCACATTACTTCTCTGACCACTCCATTACAGTCGTCAGCGACGCCCCACTGTCAGAGATTCTGCACAACAGAGATGCAACTAGTCGAGTGGCTAAGTGGGCGATTGAACTCCTTCCCTTAGATATCAAGTTTGAAGCAAAGAAGGCTATCAAGTCCCAAGCAATCGCAGATTTCGTCGCCGAGTGGATTGAACAGCAACTTCCGACTCAAGTTCACTCGGAGCACTGGACCATGTTCTTCGATGGATCTAAGATGCTGAATGGTTCCGGTGCTGGGGTAGTATTAGTCTCCCCCCGAGGAGATAAGCTCAGATACGTTCTCCAGATTCACTTCGATTCCTCCAATAATGAAGCAGAATATGAAGCACTTTTGTATGGGTTGCGCATGGCCATTTCACTCGGCGTCCGTCGCCTCATGGTCTATGGCGACTCAGATTTGGTGGTTAATCAAGTGATGAAGGAGCGGGACGTCAGAAGTCCGGCAATGACTGGTTATTGCAATGCAGTGAGAAAGTTAGAAAAGAAATTCGAGGGGTTAGAGCTTCATCACATCCCCCGACTGAAAAATCAGGCGGCTGACGATTTGGCAAAGATAGGCTCCAAGAGAGAAGCCATTCCTAGCAACGTGTTCCTGGAGCACATCCACTCACCGTCAGTCCAAGAAGATCATTTTACAGAAGAAGCCCCGCAGCCGAAAAGTGCCACAGATCCGACTGAAGTTGAAGTCCCTGCTGTGGTCGACCTAGTCATGGAAGTCCTGGCAATCACTCCCGACTGGACGATACCGTACATCGCGTATATCCTAAGGAAAGAACTCCCGGAGGACGAGGAAGAGGCTCGACAGATCGTCCACCGATCCAAGGCCTTCACAGTCATAAAGGGACAGTTGTATAGAGAAAGCGCGACTGGAATCGTTCAGAAGTGCATAACACCAGAAGAGGGTCAGATAATCCTTGATGATATCCACTCGGGGACCTGTGGTCACCATGCGTCCTCTCAGACCATTGTGGCTAAAGCATACCGAGCGGGATTTTACTGGCCAAGAGCAAATGAGATGGCAAAAGAGATAGTCGACAAGTGTGGAGGGTGCCAGTTCTACTCCAACATGTCACACAAGCCTGCATCAGCCCTAAAGACCATTCCACTCGTCTGGCCCTTTGCTGTCTGGGGACTGGACATGGTTGGTCCACTAAGAACAGGCAGGAGCGGTTTCACTCATGTGCTTGTGGCAGTCGACAAGTTCACCAAATGGATTGAAGCTAAGCCCATCAAGAATCTTGATGCTTGCACTGCTATCAGTTTCGTCAGGGGGTTAACATTCAGATATGGAGTCCCGCATAGCATCATCACTGACAATGGGTCAAACTTTGATTCGGACAAGTTCAGAGCTTTTTTCGCCTCTCAAGGCACACGAGTCGACTACGCATCGGTCACCCATCCCCAGTCGAATGGACAAGCTGAAAGGGTAAATGGTCTGATTCTCAAAGGACTAAAGCCTCGACTGATGCGTGATCTCAAGCACGCGGCAGGTGCTTGGGTCGACGAGCTTCCGTCAGTACTGTGGGGATTGAGGACCACCCCGAACCGGTCGACTGGAAGAACTCCATTCTTTCTGGTTTATGGAGCCGAAGCAGTTCTGCCGAGTGATCTTCTTCACAACGCACCCCGAGTCGAACTTTATACCGAAGATGAGGCAGAACAAGCCCGGCAAGACGCAGTCGACCTCCTAGAAGAAGAGAGGGAGATGGCCATGATCAGATCGACCATTTATCAGCAAGACTTGCGTCGATTCCACGCCAGGAATGTGAAGAGTCGAGCCTTCCAAGAAGGAGATTTGGTCCTCCGAGTGGATCAAAAGAAACCACACAAGCTTGCTCCTACTTGGGAAGGCCCCTTCATCGTCACCAGAGTCCTCCACAATGAAGCGTATCACCTCTACAATGTTGATCGCCAGATCGACGAGCCACGAGCTTGGAATGCGGAACTGCTCCGCCCCTTTTACACTTGAATTCTCCCTCGGACGAGATGTAATAAGAAAAATTTCTGCAGTTCATTTTTATCAAAGACAAGAGTGTTCCAATAATTGCTGTCACTTTTGTTTGCATACGAAATCCCCCAGTGGGTGACTTAGCTGCGAATCCGTTTTGCCTAAGTTTGAAAAATCCTATCGAGTGGAGAGCCAGACTCCCACTCGGGGGCTTAGCTGCAGCCCAGTGCTTGCCTAAGTGTTCAAAAATCCTACCGAGTGAGAGCAAACCTCCCACTCGGAGGCTTAGCTGCAGTCCAGTACTCGCCTAAGTTCTCCCACTTAGAGACTTAGCTGCAGTCAGGCACTCGCCTAAGTTTGAAAAATCCTACCGAGTGAGAGCAAACCTCCCACTCGGAGGCTTAGCTGCAGTCCAGTACTCGCCTAAGTTCTCCCACATAGAAACTTAGCTGCAGTCAGGCACTCGCCTAAGTTTGAAAAATCCTACCGAGTGGAGAGCAGTCCTCCCACTCGGGGGCTTAGCTGCAGTCCAGTACTCGCCTAAGTTCTCCCACTTAGAGACTTAGCTGCAGTCAGGCACTCGCCTAAGTTTGAAAAAATCCTACCGAGTGGAGAGCAATCCTCCCACTCGGGGGCTTAGCTGCAGTCCAGTACTCGCCTAAGTTCTCCCACTTAGAGACTTAGCTACGGTCAGGCACTCGCCTAAGTTTGAAAATTCCTACTGAGTGGCGAGCCAGACTCCCACTCGGGGGCTTAGCTGCAGCCTAGTGCTCGCCTAAGTGTTCAAAAATCCTACCGAGTGGCGAGCAAACCTCCCACTCGGGGGCTTAGCTGCAGCCCAGTGCTCGCCTAAGTGTTTAAAAATCCTACCGAGTGGCGAGCCAGACTCCCACTCGGAGGCTTAGCTGCAGCCCAGTGCTCGCCTAAGTGTTTAAAAATCCTACCGAGTGGCGAGCCAGACTCCCACTCGGGGGCTTAGCTGCAGCCCAGTGCTCGCCTAAGTGTTCAAAAATCCTACCGAGTGGCGAGCAAACCTCCCACTCGGGGGCTTAGCTGCAGCCCAGTGCTCGCCTAAGTGTTTAAAAATCCTACCGAGTGGCGATCCAGACTCCCACTCGGAGGCTTAGCTGCAGCCTAGTGCTCGCCTAAGTGTTTAAAAATCCTACCGAGTGGCGAGCCAGACTCCCACTCGGAGGCTTAGCTGCAGCCCAGTGCTCGCCTAAGTGTTCAAAAATCCTACCGAGTGGCGAGCAAACCTCCCACTCGGGGGCTTAGCTGCAACCCAGTGCTCGCCTAAGTACAGGACACAACCCAATCCGCAAGGAGTTACGTCACAAATACAAAGTTATTCCGAGTGAAGATCAAGTTCCACTCGACGGATCAAACCATGAAGATATTCAACGAGAAATCAAGTTCGGATAAAGCCTAAAGGTCCCAGACCTCAGATCAAAGTACTCGAGCCCTCGGCTCGGCAGAGTTTAACGGTTGCAAATCCACTTGGCATTCCGAGGCAAATTTAAAGTGAAGCATAAAAGTTTTTCATTCCTCAGGTGGAGGACTGGAAGGGGCGACGAACTCGTCCAAGTCGATCCCGTCTGCAATACGAGTGGCAGCAGCGATGAAAGTCTCCATGAAGTCTTGAAAGTTGTGCTTCCTGGTATTGGCAACTTGGATGGCGGCCATCTTTTCTTCTCGACCTGGGATTTCATCAAGTCGAGCCATCAGGGACTCGAGGTCGTTCTGAAGCGTCGTCCCAGGCCAGAGTGATGCGTCGATCCGCGACATCGCAACCTTCAGTCGAGCAAGATAGTCAACCACGCTGGCAATACGAGACTCCAGACGGAGCACGTTCATTGCAGCCTCGTCCTTCACAAGAGAGTTAGCAGGGTCCAAGCCGGGCTCCACTTGACTGGTCTCCTCTTCAAAGTTTTGACGGAATTCTGCAAACACGATTCAAGAATAAGACAGTGGCCCTACACAGGCTTGGTAACTGCAAGACAGTCGGGGCGGAGTAATTACCTTCGAGTATGACGAACAGCTTTTTGGCGAGTCCACCGAGATAAGCCTCCAGATCGTTCCTCTTCCCCGCCAGCTCACCCGCCTTGTCGTGCAGAGCCATGTTGTCGTTCTTCAGTCGGCTGACCTCTTGATTGGCTACCTCGAGAGCAGCTTTCAGTCTGGAGTTCTCCTGCTCAAGAGCTCCGATCGAAGCCATTTTCTCTTCAGCAAGCCTCGTTTTGTCCAAGACTTCCTTCTGTGCTTCTGCAAGATCTTGATCCTTCTTCTTCAGAGCTTCCTCCAGTTTATCTGCGGCACTTTGAGTGAAATCAACATCAAGAATGGACAAAAAAGAAAAGTCACTCGCCAAGAATGGAGAACCTCACCAGCCATACCTTTTGCTTCTTCTTGCGCCTTCTTCAAGTTCTCTTGAGCAAGCTTCAAGTTAAGGTTGAGCTAGATCTACTGATTCTCCAACTCAGTATAGCGAGCTACAAGCTCGTAAGATTTCTGTAAAAAAAAATCAGTCAACAGACGTCCAAGATAAGTTGCTTCCGAGTAACTAAGAGACAATGATGACGTTTCTAAGACCACAGCCGAATCAAAAACATTCGACAGTAGTCTCGGGGACTACACCCAGTGGGTGCACTCAGCGTGCCCCCACTGTAAAAAAAAGTCGACTACCCGCAGTTGACCGGATACAGTTCCATTCGACATGGCCTGACCAGACCGAGTGAAGAAATACAGCTACAACAACACAATATAAAGACTACAGTCGACTGCCAGCAGTCCACCGTAGTCTCGGGGTCTACACCCAGTGGGTGCACTTAGCGTGCCCCCACTCGTCCAAGAATTGGCAGACACACCCAGTGGGTGTACAGATACAAAGATCTTCGGAAAAGAGATTCTTCAAACAGCATATCGTAACAGACCAAGTGTTGAGTCGACTGACCTGGACGTTACTCTGAAGAGCCGAACTCGCGTCATAAGCTGCTTGGTTGGCCTCCCGAGCCACTTTCACTTGTTCCATCATGATCCCCGCTTGGCGTATGGCATCTTTTGCGGCAGCCGCTTGGTCCTCAGGGACGGGGTACGTGGCGAAGAGCGAAGGCGGATCCGCAGTCGACGTCGAGGGTTGCACGCTCGTCAGAGGAACAACGAAAGTCACAGAAGCCCGAGTGGTGTCACCACCATCCTGAGCTACGGCCTCAGACGCCGGAGCAGATTGGGGGGTCTTGTCAGCCGACGCCCTCCTGTTCCTTCTCACCCTCAGCGGTTCGTTGTCATCATCATCCGGGAGGTTGATAACATGAGGAGGAGCTACAAGAAAAAATTCAATCGACCAGAGTTGCAATAAATGTCCAGTCGACTCAAAGCAGAACATCAGTAATCGTACCAGGGTTGGAGGTAACAGCGTCCTCCATCTCTTGGTCGTCGTCCTTGGCGGAGATCTCAGAAGTAGCAGCACTGCAAATCTCGAAAGTCAGTCGGTTGGCTCAATGAATCGACCAAGGATCTGTCCACGGTCGACAAAGGAAAACAAGTTTTATTATTACCCAGAAATGGTGGGGACAGCCATCTTCATCTTGGGCAGAGCCTTGGGCGGCTTGGACGGCGTCGCGCGTGGGTGCTTGGGAGCCTTTCCAGTCGGCGTAGGAGAAGAGGTCCGAGGGCGTTTCGACGACTGCCCAACAGGAGCAGTCGCCTTACCACGTTCCCGCGCTGGATCGTGTGTGAGCTTGGATCGCCTCTCCGGGCGGGGGGGGGGGGGGGGGGGGGGGGGGGGGTTCAACCTCCTCCTCCTCTTCGCTGGAGTCGACGTCGTCGCCTCCCTCTCCTTCACTGTCAGACTCCCACTCGCCTTGATCGTCTCCGCTCTCACCTCCGCTCGCCTCCCCTTCCTCAGTTGGCTCCTGTGCCCCGTTGGGCGTCGAGTACATCTCAGTAGTCGCCTGAAAAACAACAGACAAAACAAAAGTCAATCGACCAACTCAAAGAAGACCAATGAAGAAAACAAGATCTCAGTCGGGAGCATAAAGACAGACCTGGTCCACGTCATACGAGTTGTCGAGTGGAATTACCCTCCTGGCTCCTCGGGGGTTGTCTTTGTATCCTGTGATGCTCGACAACCACCCCTCCAGCATCTCATCAGTGACCTCCTCCGAGTGGATCCGAGTGGTGTCGTCGAGACCCGAGTACAGCCACATCGGGTGGTCACGAGCCTGGAGTGGTTGGATGCGCCTCCGAAGGAAGACCTCCAGCAAGTCCATACCAGTCACGCCCTCGCGGACAAGCTCAACCACTCGACCAGCCAGCACTTTGACTTGGGCCTTTTCTTCCGGCGTCACTTTCAGAGAAGCAGGTTTTCCAGCTCGGTCGAGAGAGAAAGGGGGAAGACCAGTCGACTGTCCTCGGGTCGCCTGGTCTTGACAGTAAAACCAGGTCGCCTGCCAACCACGGACCAACTCCGGGAAAGTGATAGATGGAAAACAACTCTTTCCCCTCGTCTGGATCGCTAGGCCCCCGCACAGCTGGATCACCTGCGTCCTTTCGTCACTCGACTTGGCCTTCTTGACCGATTGAGAACGGTAGGTAAAGATGTGCTTGAAGAGTCCCCAATGGGGGCGGCAACCCAAGAAACCCTCACACATGGAAATGAAAGCATCAAGATATACAATGGAGTTGGGAGTGGAGTGGTGGAGCTGCGCTGCGAAGAAGTTCAGAAAGCTCCGGAAAAAAGGATGAGGAGGCAGAGAAAACCCGCGGTTGATATGAGTGGCTAGGAGCACACACTCACCGTCGCGAGGTTGGGGTTCGATCTCTCTCCCCGGGAGACGCGCAGCTTCGTGGGGAATAACTCCGCCCTCGACCATGTCGTCAAGATCTTCTTGCCGGATCACCGACGGCATCCAGTCGCCCTGGATCCAGCCTCTGGGCAGAGCAGACCTTGAGGAAGATCCGCCCCGAGCAGACTCTTCCCTTTCCCCTGCACAGCCGCCTTCTTCGCGCGCTCCAGAGCGGATGTCTTGTCTTTCGCCATCGTCGCTGGCAAATCTCGAATGGGCCTGCGGTGCTAGGGTGAGAGCGGAGGTGCCGGAGGAACTTGCGAAGGGAAAGGGGAAAGAGCGCACTGTTTGGAAACCCCGAGCCGGCGGCTTATAAGGGGCCGCTTCCGAGTGGCTGACTGGTAGGCCCAGGCTATCCAGTCAGATCCCGCAGCAGACGCGCACATAGTACGTGGCGAAAAAGGTGGCACGGAAATCGAGGAGCTTCCGCTTTATCGCTTCCGATTACTGCGGCCGCTCCCGTCCCGCGCGCTTCCCAAAATTCGAACCCCGCGACATCCGCGGGTTGCAGAACGATTTGTTAGACAGAAGATCCCTGTCACACCATCATTCAGAGCTTCACAAGCAAGGTAATTCACTCGACGGAAGGCCTGGAATGGATCAAGGCGACTGAAAGAGGTTGATGACGTCATCCGTGATGATTGACCCAAAACGAGGCACTCATGTAGCCCAAAGAACCGGTCAGAAAGGTCTCCAACTCTTTCCCCACTCTAACCTCGATCCATTCGGGGGCTAATGTTGGAGCTATGTACCTAGGGTAGGGGCACGGACCTGTCCAAAGAGCCCTACCCAAGGACATCCCTAGAAGAAGTCACCTTTCAATCGACTTGAAGGTATCCCACTCGATGGGTTCAAGACACTCGACCAAGAAGCTATCACTCAACCATGAAGCCAACCACTCGACTGCCAGGAGACCTAAAGTCACTCCGCAGGCAAACAGTCAGTCTTTATGTAGTCTTTATGGTCATTATAGCACTTTATTAGGGGCGTTACCAGTAATGCCCAACCTTAAATGTACCTTAAACCCTGCTTTACTGAGGGCAGGAGAGGGCCGGCGAACTCTATATAAGCCACCCCCCTCCTCAGTATGAAGGGTTCACACCCCTGTTATTCACACGCATATAATCCAATCGACCGCCTCCGGGCACCGAGACGTAGGGCTGTTACTTCCTCCGCGAAGGGCCTGAACTCGTAAACCTCGTGTGCTTACAACTTCTCCATAGCTGAGATCTAGCCTCTCCATACACACCCCCCTACATCACTGTCAGAGTTAGAACCACGACACATGCCTCGTACGAGATGGCTGATTTGACTTGCATCATGAGGCTTGTGGCGTGGTGGCTGGCTTGATGAAGTCTGCAGGAACCGGATGGAGGCAGGGATGTTTGTAGGTCCGATCGAAGAAGGGGCGGCGATGACCGACACAACTTGACGAGCGGACTGATCGACACCAAAGTAGGAGTAGAGGCTTGTGGGGGTCGACGGCGGCGGTGGGCGACACAAAATGATCAAGTGGATCGGAAAACCAAGAAGTAGACGCCGATCAAACCGACCGGCGAGAGAGAGAAAACCCAGATCGGATCGGAAAAAAGACTTTCTAGGGAAGCCGGCCAACACGGCCGGCGGACGAACCCTAGGTACGGGCGGCACGGCCCCTGGCGGCGGTCATGGAGGCCGACCGTCCCGGGGGCAGCGCGCTGGTGCGGAAGCGGCGGCGGCTAGGGTTTAGGATCGATTAGGCTGATACCATGTTAGACGGGAGAGAGATGATTGGTGGAATAGTTGTTCTATTACTTAAGCCTCGTGGGCATATATATAAGTACAATGATAATTTTGAAATAGAAGACAAGGCAGGACGGAATTCTAGTCTATCTTATCTTTCCTAACAATCAATATACTCAACAACATCAACGTTCACCGGGCCAGGGTGCAAGCATGTTACAGGTGCCAACTTTTGGTTCCGCACCGTCGTCGTTTGCTCAGGCTGCAACCAAGGAGCACAGCCCGGGTAAAAATTCTGAACATCTGCAGATATGAATTACATACAGACACAGAATCAAATAACAAGATACAAATTAACTGAAAAGAACATGATGCCTGAGATTGATTTGCCAGGAAACAAACTTGAAATGAATCTCGGGATACATACATACGAATACGCATCTAAGTTTTCCGCTGCCAGCTCCAACTTAGATCTGAAAAACTCACAAAAAAACATGTATCTCAATGTATATAACTAATAGTTGATCCCCACTATCTCAATTCTTCCAACACAGACACATGACACCTCATCATCCCACTAATTATTTCTCTTAACATGTATGAGAATTATTATTCGTATTCTCTCTCTCAACATGCACACATTCCAACTCATTACATATGCCACCTCATCAAAAACACTAATTATATTTCTCTTTACATGCATGAGAAATGCTATTTATGTTCCATATATATATATATTTGCAATTTTATAACTGTAGAACACAATATATTATATTTATTTGATTTTTCATTTAAATTTCATCAAATAATATTGCAACCAATCCCCGCAACAACGCACGGGATCGTTGTCGGAGTCCCAGGACGACGCTGGTCCTAGGTTGTTGTTGAATTGAGCGGCCGCCTTCCGCATACGCCTGTCCTCGCGATAGGCGGCTCGCTCCGCCCTCCTCTCCACCCTTTCCGCCCTCCTTTGCGCGTAGAACTGGCGCTCGTTGATGACGTCCTGCGGGAAGCGTTCGCTCCACAGTGCCATGGCTTCCTCATCCATCTCGGCGAGGCCGAGATGGCGCTCCCACCTTCGGTTGTCGCGACGATTCTCGTCGGTGTTAAGACATGGGGGAGGCGGCAGCTCCTACGCCAGCTCCCGCGTCGGCACCTCCGGAAAGTTCATGTCCCTATGAGGCCGCCGGAGGCGCCACGCCGCCGCGTCGTACGCGCGGGCAGCCTCGTGGGCGGTGTCGAAGGTGCGGAGGCCAAGGCGCATATCGCCGGGCCGGATATGAGAAGGCGCCAGAGTCCACACTTTGTTTTCATACATGGATTCCCATCTCAGATTTCATGGCCTCAAGCCATTTTGCAGAATCTGGGCTCATCACCATCGCTTCTTCATAGTTCGTAGGTTCGTCATGGTCTAGTAACATGACCTCGCAGAATCAGGCATTACCTGGTTACCACTCTTGTGCGGATCTGCACTCTATGTTGACCTACGAGGTTCGGTAGTAACTTGATCTGAAGTTTCATGACTCATCATCATTAGTTTCCTCACTAATTGGTGTAGGTGTCACAGGAATCGGTTTCTATGATGAACTACTTTCCAATAAGGGAGCAGGTACAGTTACCTCATCAAGTTCTACTTTCCTCCCACTCACTTCTTTCGAGAGAAACTCCTTCTCTAGAAAGGATCCATTCTTAGCAACGAATGTCTTGCCTTCGGATCTGTGATAGAAGGTGTACCCAACAGTTTCCTTTGGGTATCCTATGAAGACACATTTCTCCGATTTGGGTTCGAGCTTATCAGGTTGAATCTTTTTCACATAAGCATCGCAGCCCCAAACTTTAAGAAACGACAACTTTGGTTTCTTGCCAAACCATAGTTCATAAGGTGTCGTCTCAACGGATTTTGATGGTGCCCTATTTAACGTGAATGCAGCCGTCTCTAAAGCATAACCCCAAAACGATAGCGGTAAATCAGTAAGAGACATCATAGATCGCACCATATCTAGTAAAGTACGATTACGACGTTCGGACACACCATTACGCTGTGGTGTTCCGGGTGGCGTGAGTTGCGAAACTATTCGCATTTTTCAAATGTACACCAAACTCGTAACTCAAATATTCTCCTCCACGATCAGATCGTAGAAACTTTATTTTCTTGTTACGATGATTTTCAACTTCACTCTGAAATTCTTTGAACTTTTCAAATGTTTCAGACTTATGTTTCATTAAGTAGATATACCCATATCTGCTTAAATCATCTGTGAAGGTGAGAAAATAACGATACCCGCCGCGAGCCTCAACATTCATTGGACCACATACATCAGTATGTATGATCTCCAACAAATCTTGCTCGCTCCATAGTTTCGGAGAACGGCGTTTTAGTCATCTTGCCCATGAGGCATGGTTCGCAAGTACCAAGTGATTCATAATCAAGTGATTCCAAAAGTCCATCAGTATGGAGTTTCTTCATGCGCTTTACACCAATATGACCCAAACGGCAGTGCCACAAATAAGTTGCACTATCATTATCAACTCTGCATCTTTTGGCTTCAACATTATGAATATGTGTATCACTACTATCAGATCATCAAAATAGACCACTCTTCAAGGGTGCATGACCATAAAAGATATTACTCATATAAATAGAACAACCATTATTCTCTGATTTAAATGAATAACCGTCTCGCATCAAACAAGATCCAGATATAATGTTCATGCTCAACGCTGGCACCAAATAACAATTATTTAGGTCTAAAACTAATCCCGAAGGTAGATGTAGAGGTAGCGTGCCGACGCGATCACATCGACTTTGGAACCATTTCCCATGCGCATCATCACCTCGTCCTTAGCCAGTCTTCGCTTAATCCGTAGTCCCTGTTTCGAGTTGCAAATATTAGCAACAGAACCAGTATCAAATACCCAGGTGCTACTGCGAGCTCTAGTAAGGTACACATCAATAACATGTATATCACATATACCTTTGTTCACCTTGCCATCCTTCTTACTGCCAAATACTTGGGGCAGTTCCGCTTCCAGTGACCAGTCTGCTTGCAGTAGAAGCACTCAGTCTCAGGCTTAGGTCCAGACTTGGGTTTCTTCTCTTGAGCAGCAACTTGTTTGTTGTTCTTCTTGAAGTTCCCCTTCTTCTTCCCTTTGCCCTTTTTCTTGAAACTGGTGGTCTTATTGACCATCAACACTTGATGCTCCTTCTTGATTTCTACCTCCGCAGCCTTTAGCATTGCGAAGAGCTCGGGAATTGTCTTATCCATCCCTTGCATATTATAGTTCATCACGAAGCTCTTGTAGCTTGGTGGCAGTGATTGAAGAATTCTGTCAATGACACTATCATCAGAAGATTAACTCCCAGTTGAATCAAGTGATTGTTATACCCAGACATTTTGAGTATATGTTCACTGACAGAACTATTCTCCTCCATCTTGCAGCTATAGAACTTATTGGAGACTTCATATCTCTCAATCCGGGCATTTGCTTGAAATATTAACTTCAACTCCTGGAACATCTCATATGCTCCATGACGTTCAAAACGTCGTTGAAGTCCCGGTTCTAAGCCGTAAAGCATGGCACACTGAACTATCGAGTAGTCATCAACACGTGACTGCCAGGCATTCACAATGTCTGCAGTTGCTGGCGCAGGTGGTACACCTAGCGGTGCTTCCAGGACGTAATTCTTCTGTGCAGCAATGAGGATAATCCTCAAGTTACGGACCCAGTCCGTGTAATTGCTACCATCATCTTTCAACTTTGCTTTCTCAAGGAACGCATTAAAATTCAACGGAACAACACACGGGCCATCTATCTACAATCAACATAGACAAGCAAAATACTATCAGGTACTAAGTTCATGATAAATTTAAGTTCAATTAATCATATTACTTAAGAACTCCCACTTAGATAGACATCCCTCTAATCCTCTAAGTGATCACGTGATCCAAATCAACTAAACCATGTCCGATCATCACGTGAGATGGAGTAGTTTTCAATGGTGAACATCACTATGTTGATCATATCTACTATATGATTCACGCTCGACCTTTCGGTCTCAGTGTTTCGAGGCCATATCTGCATATGCTAGGCTCGTCAAGTTTAACCCGAGTATTCTGCGTGTGCAAAACTGGCTTGCACCCGTTGTAGATGGAACGTAGAGCTTATCACACCCGATCATCATGTGGTGTCTGGGCACGACGAACTTTGGCAACGGTGCATACTCAGGGAGAACACTTTTTATCTTGAAATTTAGTGAGAGATCATCTTATAATGCTACCGTCAATCAAAGCAAGATAAGATGCATAAAAGATAAACATCACATGCAATCAATATAAGTGATATGATATGGCCATCATCATCTTGTGCTTGTGATCTCCATCTCCGAAGCACCGTCATGATCACCATCGTCACCGGCGCGACACCTTGATCTCCATCGTAGCATCGTCGTCGTCTCGCCAACTATTGCTTCTACGACTATCGCTACCGCTTAGTGATAAAGTAAAGCATTACAGGGCGATTGCATTGCATACAATAAAGCGACAACCATATGGCTCCTGCCAGTTGCCGATAACTCGGTTACAAAACATGATCATCTCATACAATAAAATATAGCATCATGTCTTGACCATATCACATCACAACATGCCCTGCAAAAACAAGTTAGACGTCCTCTACTTTGTTGTTGCAAGTTTTACGTGGCTGCTACGGGCTGAGCAAGAACCGTTCTTACCTACGCATCAAAACCACAACGATAGTTCGTCAAGTTGTACTGTTTTAACCTTCTCAAGGACTGGGCGTAGCCACACTCGGTTCAACTAAAGTTGGAGAAACTGACACCCCGCCAGCCACCTGTGTGCAAAGCACGTCGGTAGAACCAGTCTCGCGTAAGCGTATGCGTAATGTCGGTCGCCGCTTCATCCAACAATACCGCCGAACCAAAGTATGACATGCTGGTAAGCAGTATGACTTGTATCGCCCACAACTCACTTGTGTTCTACTCGTGCATATAACATCTACGCATAAACCTGGCTCGGATGCCACTGTTGGGGAACGTAGTAATTTCAAAAAAATTCCTACGCACACGCAAGATCATGGTGATGCATAGCAACGAGAGGGGAGAGTGTTGTCCACGTACCCTCGTAGACCGAAAGCGGAAGCGTTAGCACAACGCGGTGATGTAGTCGTACGTCTTCACGATCCGACCGATCCAAGTACCGAACGCACGCACCTCCGAGTTCAGCACACGTTCAGCTCGATGACGTCCACCGAACTCCGATCCAGCAGAGCTTCACGGAGAGTTCCGTCAGCACGACGGCGTGTGACTGTGATGATGATGCTACCAACACAGGGCTTTGATAAACCCACAAGTATAGGGGATCGCAACAATTTTCGAGGGTAAGAGTATTCAACCCCAAATTTATTGATTCGACACAAGGGAGCCAAAGAATTTCTCAAGTATTAGCAGCTGAGTTGTCAATTCCACCACACCTGGATAACTTAGTATCTGCAGCAAAGTAATATGGAAGTAGCGGTAATGATAGCATCAGTAATATTTTTGGGTTTTTATAGTGATTGTAACAGTAGAAACGGAAAAGTAAATAAGCGAAGAACAATATATGAAAAGCTCGTAGGCATTAGATCGGTGATGGAGAATTATTCTGGATGCGGTTCATCATGTAACAATCATAACATAGGGTGACACAGAACTAGCTCCAATTCATCAATGTAATGTAGGCATGTATTCCGATTATAGTCATACGTGCTTATGGAAAAAAACTTGCATGACATCTTTTGTCCTACCCCTGGCAGCGGGGTCCTAGCGGAAACTAAGGGATATTAAGGCCTCCTTTTAATAGAGTACCAGACCAAAGCATTAACACATAGTGAATACATGAACTCCTCAAACTACGGTCATCACCGGGAGTGGTCCCGATTATTGTCACTTTGTGGTTGCTGGATCATAACACATAGTAGGTGACTATAGACTTGCAAGATAGGATCAAGAACTCACATATATTCATGAAAACATAATAGGTTCAGATCTGAAATCATGGCACTCGGGCCCTAGTGACAAGCATTAAGCATAGCAAAGTCATAGCAACATCAATCTCAGAACATAGTGGATACTAGGGATCAAACCCTACCAAAACCAACTCGATAACATGATAGATCTCATCCAACCCATCACCGTCCAGCAAGCCTATGATGGAATTACTCATGCACGGCCGTGAGCATCATGAAATTGGTGATGGAGGATGGTTGATGATGACGATGGCGACGGATTCCCCTCTCCGGAGCCCAGAACGGACTCCAGATCAGCCCTTCCGAGAGGTTTTAGGGCTTGGCGGCGGCTCCATATCGTAAAACGCGATGAATCATTCTCTTTGATTTTTTCTCCCCGAACACGAATATATGGAGTTGGAGTTGAGGTCGGTGGAGCGTCAGGGGGCCCATGAGGCAGGGGGGCGCGCCCAGGGGGGGGGGGGCAGGCGCGCCCCCCACCCTCGTGGATAGGTGGAGGCCCCCTGACGTGGATTCTTCTTCCATTATTTTTTATATTTTCCAAAAATAACTTCCGTGGAGTTTCTGGTCATTCCGAGAACTTTTGTTTCTGCACATAAATAACACCATGGAAAGTCTGCTGAAAACAACGTCAGTCCGGGTTAGTTCCATTCAAATCATGCAAGTTAGAGTCCAAAACAAGGGAAAAAGTGTTTGGAAAAGTAGATACGACGGAGACGTATCAACTCCCCCAAGCTTAAACCTTTGCTTGTCCTCAAGCAATTCAGTTGATAAACTGAAAGTGATAAAGACTAACTTTTACAAACTCTGTTTGCTCTTGTTGTTGTAAATATGTAAAGCCAGCATTCAAGTTTTTAGCAAAGATTATGACTAACCATATTCACAATAACATTTAGGTCTCATGTTTACTCATGTCAATATCATAATCAACTAGCGAGCAATAATAATAAATCTCGGATGACAACACTTTCTCAAAACAATCATGATATGATATAACAAGATGGTATCTCGCTAGCCCTTTCTGAGACCGCAAAACATAAATGCAGAGCACCTTTAAAGATCAAGGACTGACTAAACATTGTAATTCATGGTAAAAGAGATCCAGCAGGAGGGTGATGACTCAACATGAAAGTAAATAGATAGGCCCTTCGCAGAGGGAAGCAGGGATTTGTAGAGGTGCCAGAGCACGATTTTAAAGCAGAGATAAATAATATTTTGAGCGGCATACTTTCATTGTCAACATAGCAACCAAAAGATGGCGATATCTTCCATGCTACACACATTATAGGCGGTTCCCAAACAGAATGGTAAAGTTTATACTCCCCCTCCACCAACAAGCATCAATCCATGGCTTGCTCGAAACAACGAGTGCCTCAAACTAGCAACAACCCTGGGGGAGTTTTGTTTGCAATTAATTTGATTTGATTTGCATAAAGCATGGGACTGGGCATCCCGGTGACCAGCCATTTTCTCGTAAGTGAGGAGCGGAGTCCACTCCTCTTGAGAATAACCCGCCTAACATGGAAGATATGGACAACCCTAGTTGATACATGAGCTATTCGAGCATACAAAACTGAATTTCATTTGAATGTTTAGAGTTTGGCACTTACAAATTTACTTGGAGTGGCAGGTAGATACCGCATATAGGAAGGTATGGTGGACTCATCTGGCATAACTTTGGGGTTTAAGGGATTGGATGCACAAGCAGTATTCCCGCTTAGTACAAGTGAAGGCTAGCAAAAGACTGGGAAGCGACCAACTAGAGAGCGACAGCAGTCATGAACATGCAATAAAATTAATATACACTGAGTGCAAGCATGAGTAGGATATAATCCACCATGAACATAAATATCGTGAAGGCTATGTTGATTTGTTTCAACTACATGTGTGAACATGTGCCAAGTCGAGTCACTTAAATCATTCAAAGGAGGATACCACCCCACTATACCACATCACAACCATTTTAATAGCATGTTGGCACGTAAGGTAAACCATTATAACTCATAGCTAATCAAGCATGGCATAAGCAACTATAATCTCTAATTGTCATTGCAAACATGTTTATTCATAATAGGCTGAATCAGGAACGATGAACTAATCATATTTACAAAAACAAGAGACATCGAGTTCATACCAGCTTCTCTCATCTCAGTCAGTCCATCATATATCGTCATTATTGCCTTTCACTTGCACGACCGAACGAGGTGAATAATAATGATAGTGCACGTGCATTAGACTAAGCTGGAATCTGCGACCATTCAATAAACAGGAGAAGAAAAGGCAATATGGGCTCTTGGTTAAATCAACAATAATGAATATAAGAGCCACATCAACATTTTAATCATGGTCTTCTCCTATCGACCCCCAAAGAAAAGAAAAGAAATAAAACTATTTACACGGGAAAGCTCCCAACAAGCAAAAGAAGAACAGGAAATCTTTTTGGGTTTTCTTTTTAATTATTACTACTACAGCAAGAAAAGTAAACTAGCTAAAAGCTATTAATATTTTTTTGGTTTTTCTTAAGATTTAGCAAACACACAAGAAGAAAGCATACAAAGGAAAATAAATTAGCATGGATATTACAGTGAAAAAGTATGAGCACCGACATCTAGCAATGAGTGTGTGAACATAAATGTAATGTCGGTGGGAAATACGTACTCCCCCAAGCTTAGGCTTTTGGCCTGAGTTGGTCTATTGCCATGGATGGCCTGGCGGATATTCATAGTTGTAGTTGGGGTTGTACTGAGATGCAGCGGCTATTGCCTCCTGAGCTGCAGCGTGACGGCGAGCTGCCTCCGCCCTCCTCTCGTACTCATTCGCCTCTTCTCTAGTAATAAAATGTCTTCCTTTTGCCTGATAATCAAAGAAGGCAGGAGCAGGGAGAGTAATGTGGACAGCACGACGCCTGTCAAAGATTAGTCGGTACTGGAGAGGTGGTTCATTCCTCTCGACAAACTGATGGTGAACCATAGCATTAAAGTCTAGATAAGTAGGAGGCAATTCAATATCATCATCATGTATGGTTACACCAAGAAAATCAGCTAAGCGGGTTGCATAAATTCCACCAAAGAAATCTCCATTAAATCTATTATGATGCAACCTACGTGCAACAATGGCTCCCAAATTATAAGATTTGTCTCCTAACATAGCGCTCCTAAGAATACTGAGGTCAAGGACACACATATGACATGCTTCATCTTTACCATTTATGCACCTACCTATGAAGAGAGAAAAATAATGTATAGCAGGAAAATGAATGCTCCCTATGGTAGCTTGTGCTATATCTCTAAATTCCCCTGTAGTTATACTAGCAAGAAAATTTCTAAATTCAGATTTGCGAGGTTCACTAACACTACCCCATTGTGGAAGTTTGCAAGCAGTGGTAAAATCCTCTAAGTCCATCGTATAAGATTTTTCATAAAGATCAAACAGGACGGTTTGAGAATTGCGTGAAGATGAAAATTCAAACCTCCTCGCAAAGGAACTAGTGAGATAGTGGTACTGGCGGCACTTTTCCTCCTCGAAGCTCACAAGATCAGTGATACACAAATATGCGTTAAATTCTTCCTTGATTCCCACTCGATCCATAAAGTCCTCTGAAGGCCATTCACAAGGCCGCACTGGAGCATTCCTTGGTGGCTCATCGTCAGCATCACACATTGCAAGCCTGGGTCCTTGTTTCCTTGAAGAACCACCTTGGTACATTTTCCTAAGCATATTTCTTCCTCTGAAAAATTTCTGAAATTTTTTAGTAACTTCAAATAAAAGTGAACCAAGCTCAACAAAATTGAATAGCAACTACTCCTACAAGTGCCTAGAGCCTATATGATGCATTAGAACTACTTGGAACCATATAAATTTGACATGCAAGCTCAAGAACATGGTCACCTAGGCAGCACAAATTTGAAATGAATAAAGCACTAGAACAAAAACTAATTGGACCAATGAAGGAGTCACATACCAAGGAACAATCCCCCAAGCAGTTTTGTGAGAGGTGCTTTGAGCAAGGAGATCGAAAATCGCAGCAAAATGAGCTAGAACTCGTGCTTGAGCTGGATGGTGATTTTTCTGGGAGGAAGAAGAAGTGTGTGGGTGCAGGAATAAGTGGAGGGGAGCCACCGTGGGCCCACGAGGCAGGGGGGCGCGCCCAGGGGGTGGGCGCGCCCTCCACCCTCGTGGCCAGGTGCTTGCTCCCCCTGTTGTGTTCTTAGTGCCAGATATTCTAGAAAAAATCATATTTTTTTCGGGGCATTTGGAGAACTTTTATTTTCGGGGTATTTTTATATTGCACGGATAATTCAGAAAACAGACACAGAAAAATACTATTTTTACTTTATTTCAACTAAATAACAGAGAGTAAAAGGAGGGTACAGAAGGTTGTGCCTTCTAGTTTCATCCATCTCATGCTCATCAAAAGGAATCCACTAACAAGGTTGATCAAGTCTTGTTAACAAACTCATTCCGAATAACATGGAACCGGAGAAATTTCGAATAGCACTATGTTACCTCAATGGGGATATGCACATCCCCAATAATAAGAATATCATATTTCTTCTTGATAGTAGGAAGAGGAAATTCAAATTGTCCAATAATAATCGATGGAATTTTTCCATAGAATTGATACTATGAACTTGAGGTTGTTTACTCGGAAAGTGTACCGTATGCTCATTACCATTAACATGAAAAGTGACATTGCCTTTGTTGCAATCAATAACAGCCCCTGCAGTATTCAAAAAGGTTCTTCCAAGAATAATAGACATATTATCATCCTCGGGAATATCAAGAATAACAAAGTCCGTTAAAATAGTAACGTTTGCAACCACAACAGGCACATCCTCACAAATACCGACATGTATAGCAGTTGATTTATCATCCATTTGCAAAGATATTTCAGTAGGTGTAAACTTATTCAAATCAAGTGTACGATATAAAGAGAGAGGCATAATACTAACACCGGCTCCAAGATCACATAAAGCAGTTCTAACATAATTTCTTTTAATGGAGCATGGTATAGTGGGTACTCCTGGATCTCCAAGTTTCTTTGGTATTCCACCCTTAAAAGTGTAATTAGCAAGCATGGTGGAAATTTCAGCTTCCGGTATCTTTCTTTTATTAGTAATAATATCTTTCATATATTTAGCATAAGGGTTCATTTTGAGCATATCAGTTAATCGCATACGCAAAAGGATAGGTCTAATCATTTCAGCAAAGCGCTCAAAATCCTCATCATCCTTTTTCTTGGATGGTTTGGGAGGAAAAGGCATGGGTTTCTGAACCCATGGTTCTCTTTCTTTATCGTGTTTCCTAGCAACAAAGTCTCTCTTATCATAACGTTGATTCTTTGATTGTGGGTTATCAAGATCAACAGCAGGTTCAATTTCTACATCGTTATCATTACTAGGTTGAGCATCATCATGAACATCAACATTAATATTTTCACTAGGTTCATGTTCATTACCAGATTGTGTTTCAGCATCAGAAATAGAAATATCATTTGGATTCTCGGGTGGTTCAGCAATAGGTTCACTAGAAGCATGCAAAGTCCTATCATTTTTCTTTTTCTTCTTTTTAGAAGGACTAGGTGCATCTATATTATTTCCCTGAGAATCTTGTTCAATTCTCTTAGGGTGGCCTTCAGGATACAAAGGTTCCTGAGTCATTCTACCAGTTCTAGTAGCCACTCTAACAACATAGTCATTTTTCTTACTATTCAGTTCATTGAGCAAATCATTTTGAGCTTTAAGTACTTGTTCTACTTGAGTGGTAACCATAGAAGCATGTTTACTAATGAGTTTAAGTTCACCTTTAACATTAGCCATGTAATTACTCAAGTGTTCAAGCATATTGGAATTACGTTTTAATTGTCTACCAAAATAAGCATTAAAATCTTCTTGCTTAACCATAAAGTTATCAAACTCATCTAGACATTGACTAGCAAACTTAGTAGGAGGGATTTCAGCTTTATCATATCTATAGAGAGAATTTACCTTTACTACCTGTGTCGGGTTATCAAGACCATGAGTTTCTTCAATAGGTGATGAATTAAGATCATATATTTCTTCAACAGGCGGTAAATTAAGACCATGTATTTCTTCAATAGGAGGTAAATTCATAACATTTTCAGCTATAATACCTTTTTCTTTCATAGATTTCTTTGCCTCTTGCATATCTTCAGGACTGAGAAATAGAACACCTCTCTTCTTCAGAGTTGGCTCAGGAAGTGTCCAATTATTTTCATTTGTCAACATATTATTCAATAGAATTTCAGGTTCATCCGGTGTTCTTTCCCTGAAAATAGAACCAGCACAACTATCCAGGTAATCTCTGAAAGCATCGGTTAGTCCATTGTAAAAGATGTCAAGTATTTCATTTTTCTTAAGAGGATGATCAGGCAAAGCATTAAGTAATTGGAGAAGCCTCCCCCAAGCTTGTGGGAGACTCTCTTCTTCAATTTGCACAAAATTATATATATCCCTTAAAGTAGCTTGTTTCTTGTGAGCAGGGAAATATTTAGCAGAGAAGTAATAAATCATATCTTGGGGACTACGCACACAATCAGGATCAAGAGAATTAAACCATATCTTAGCATCACCCTTTAATGAGAACGAAAATATTTTAAGGATATAAAGGTAGTGAGATTTCTCATCATTAGTGAACAGGGTGGATATATCATTTAATTTAGTAAGATGTGCAACAACAGTTTCAGATTCATAGCCATAAAAAGGATCGATTCAACCAAAGTAATTATATCAGGATCAACAGAAAATTCATAATCCTTATCAGTAACACAGATAGGTGAAGTAGCAAAAGCAGGGTCAGGTTTCATTCTGGCATTAAGAGATTGTTGCTTCCATTTAGCTAATAACTTCTTAAGATCATATCTATCATTGCAAGCTAAAATAGCTCTAGCAGCTTCTTCATCCATAACATAACCCTCAGGAACAACAGGCAATTCATAATTATTAGGGGGAGAGTCCTCATCATCACTATCTTCAATATTATCAGTTTCAATAATATTGATGATATGAATCACCAAGTGGCACAGTAGTATCAAGTATACAAGTAGTTTCATCATAAGTATCATGCATAGCAGAAGTGGCATCATCAATAACATGCGACATATCAGAATGAATAGCAGAAGCAGGTTTAGGTGTCGCAAGTTTACTCAAAACAGAAGGTGAATCAAGTGCAGAGCTAGATGGCAGTTCCTTACCTCCCCTCGTAGTTGAGGCATAAATTGTTGTTTTCGCGTCTTTCAAGTTCTTCATAGTGACCAGCAGATATATATATCCCAAGTGACTCAAAGAATAGAGCTATGCTCCCCGGCAACGGCGCTAGAAAATAGTCTTGATAACCCACAAGTATAGGGGATCGCAACAGTTTTTGAGGGTAGAGTATTCAACCCAAATTTATTGATTCGACACAAGGGGAGCCAAAGAATATTCTCAAGTATTAGCAGCTGAGTGGTAAATTCAACCACACTTGGATAACTTAGTATCTGCAGCAAAGTATTTAGTAGCAAAGTAATATGGAAGTAGCGGTAACGATAGCAAAAGTAATATTTTTGGGTTTTGTAGTGATTGTAACAGTAGCAACGGAAAAGTAAATAAGCGAAGAACAATATATGAAAAGCTCGTAGGCATTGGATCGGTGATGGAGAATTATTCCGGATGCGGTTCATCATGTAACAATCATAACATAGGGTGACATAGAACTAGCTCCAATTCATCAATGTAATGTAGGCATGTATTCCGATTATAGTCATACGTGCTTATGGAAAAAAACTTGCATGACATCTTTTGTCCTACCCTCCCGTGGTAGCGGGGTCCTAGCGGGAACTAAGGGATATTAAGGCCTCCTTTTAATAGAGTACCGGACCAAAGCATTAACACATAGTGAATACATGAACTCCTCAAACTACGGTCATCACCGGGAGTGGTCCCGATTATTGTCACTTCGGGGTTGCCGGATCATAACACATAGTAGGTGACTATAGAATTGCAAGATAGGATGAATAACTCACATATATTCATGAAAACATAATAGGTTCAGATCTGAAATCATGGCACTCGGGCCCTAGTGAAAAGCATTAAGCATAGCAAAGTCATAGCAACATCAATCTCAGAACATAGTGGATACTAGGGATCAAACCCTAACAAAACTAACTCGATTACATGATAGATCTCATCCAACCTATCACCGTCCAGCAAGCCTACGATGGAATTACTCACGCACGGCGGTGAGCATCATGAAATTGGTGATGGAGGATGGTTGATCATGACGACGGCGATAGATTCCCCTCTCCGGAGCCCCGAACGGATTCCAGATCAGCCCTCCCGAGAGGTTTTAGGGCTTGGCGGCGGCTCCGTATCGTAAAACGCGATGAATCCTTCTCTCTGATTTTTTTCTCCCCGAACACGAATATATGGAGATGGAGTTGAGGTCGGTGGAGCGTCGGGGGCCCACGAGTGATACGTCTCCAACGTATCTATAATTTTTGATTGCTCCATGCTATATTACTTTTTGACCATATTGGGCTTTATTTTCCACTTTTATATTACTTTTGGGACTAACCTATTAACTGGAGGCCCAGCCCAGAATTGCTGTTTTTTGCCTATTTCAGTGTTTCGAAGAAACGGAATATCAAACGGAGTCCAAACAAAATGAAACCTCCGGGAACTTGATTTTCTCATCAGATAAGATCCAGGAGACTTGGACCCTCCGTCAAGAAAGCCACGAGGCGGTCACGAGGGTGGAGGGCGCCCCCCCTATGGCGCGCCCCCTGCATCGTGGGCCCCTCGAAGCTCCACCGACGTACTCCTTCCTCCTATATATACCTACGTACCCCCAAACGATCAGATACGGAGCCAAAAACCTAATTCCACCACCGCAACTTTCTGTATCCACGAGATCCCATCTTGGGGCCTGTTCCGGAGCTCCGCCGGAAGGGGAATCCACCACGGAGGGCTTCTACATCATCACCATAGCCCCTTCGATGAAGTGTGAGTAGTTTACCTCAGACCTTCGGGTCCATAGTTAGTAGCTAGATGGCTTCTTCTCTCTTTTTGGAACTCAATACAATGTTCTCCCCCTCTCTTGTGGAGATCTATTCGATGTAATCTTCTTTTTGCGGTGTGTTTGTTGAGACCGATGAATTGTGGGTTTATGATCAAGATTATCTATGAACAATATTTGAATCTTCGCTGAATTCTTTTATGTATGATTGGTTATCTTTGCAAGTCTCTTCGAATTATCAGTTTGGTTTGGCCTACTAGATTGGTTTTTCTTGCAATGGGAGAAGTGCTTAGCTTTGGGTTCAATCTTGCGGTGTCCTTTCCCAGTGACAGTAGGGGCAGCAAGGCACGTATTGTATTGTTGCCATCGAGGATAACAAGATGGGGTTTATATCATATTGCATGAATTTATCCCTCTACATCATGTCATCTTGCTTAAGGCGTTACTCTGTTTTCTTTAACTTAATACTCTAGATGCATGCGGGATGGCGGTCGATGAGTGGAGTAATAGTACTAGATGTAGGCAGGAGTCGGTCTACTTGTCTCGGATGTGATGCCTATATACATGATCATACCTAGATATTCTCATAACTATGCTCAATTCTGTCAATTGCTCAACAGTAATTTGTTCACCCACTGTAGAAATACTTATGCTCTTGAGAGAAGCCACTAGTGAAATCTATGGCCCCCGGGTCTATTCTCATCATTTCAATCTATCATCACTTTATTATTGCTTTGCTTTTTTACTTTTGCGTTTTATTTTACCTTGCATCTTTATATCAAAATACCAAAAATATTATCTATCATCTCTATCAGATCTCACTCTCGTAAGTGACCGTGAAGGGATTGACAACCCCTAATCGCGTTGGTTGCGTTGAGCTATTTGCTTTGTGTAGGTACGAGGGACTCGCGCATGGCCTCCTACTGGATTGATACCTTGGTTCTCAAAAACTGAGGGAAATACTTATGTTACTTTGCTGCATCATCCTCTCCTCTTCGGGGAAATCCAACGCAGTGCTCAAGAGGTAGCAAGAAGAACTTCTGGCGCCGTTGCCGGGGAGGTCTTCGCAAAAGTCAACATACCAAGTACCCATCACAATCCCTTATCTCTCGCATTACATTATTTGCCATTTGCCTCTCGTTTTCCTCTCCCCCACTTCACCCTTGCCATTTTATTCGCCATTTTTCACCTTCTTCCCATATGTCCTTTTGTTTGTGTTTCCATGTGCCTTCTATTTGCTTGCATCTTTGCTTGCTAAAAATCTATTGATATGGATCCACTTAAAGTGTTCTACTTGGATCATCTTCGATCCTTATGCGCTCGTGCTGTAACCCCAACTAGCCTAGTTGATGGGAAATCTTTAGATGAGCATGCTCATTTTTTGGGTCACCATTTATCTGAAAAAGGGAAACTCTTATGGAGTCAAATAAACAGATTGCTATGTTATGCTTGGAATCTTTGTGAAATTTGTGATTTTACTTGTTGCTCTAAGAACCCTAAAAAACACATTCCCTACCTATGTGAGTTTAATGATAATGAAACCTTATCTTCTTATGCAAAGGGTGTTTATAGTTACTATGATATCGAACAAATTGAAGAATTTGTTGCTTTTAAGGGTGCTTATGAAGTTGCTTCTTTGATTGAAAAGTATGATATTACTCTCTGCGAATCTGAAAATTTTGACATACTTAAATATTGCTATGAAAACTATGCTCATAATGTCTATGTCAAAGAATTTATTGAGAGAATGACTGTTGCTTTGGAAGGAAATAATGATATTCATGAATCTATAGATAATGATGATTCCGATGATTTGATTGAAATATCCCTTGATGAACATGATGCTTGCTATTCTTGTGGCCATGATGCCAATATTTATGAAGATGAATTTGCTATAGTTCCTTATATTAAACATGAGATCATTGCTAGTGCACCCATACTTGGTAGTTCCTTCGATGAAAAGCATGATTGCAATGATTTTACTATAAATTCTCTTGATGTCAATTATGCTAATAATATGCAAAACCCTAAGCTTGGGGATGCTAGTTTTGCTATGTCTACTACTTGTTGCAATGATCATGATTGGGGTGATTCTTCTTTTGATCTTGAAAATTTATTTAAGCCCCATGATGAATATGAGATTGATAATAATTTTTGCAATAATATTGAAAGAGGGTTTGGAAGAGTGTCATCTTTAGATCCCACATATTTGGAGAATGTTCAATCTTATGATATTTTTGATAAAAGTGGGTTTGGAGAGGTCATGACTTTAGTTAATAATCCCACTATTTTAGAAGAGTGTCAACTTTGCATGCATGTGGATCATGTTGAGAATATTGTATGTGATAGTTATATTATTGAATTTGATAATGATCCTATATCTAATTATTATGAGAGAGGAAAATATTGTTATAGAAATTTTCATGTTACTAAAGTACCTCTCGCTATGTTGACATTACTATTGTTCCTTTCTGCTTCCTTGCATATGCTAGTTTTTGCTTGCTATGACAATTTGTTTTTCTATAAGATGCCTATGCATAGGAAGTATGTTAGACTTAAGTGTGTTTGTCACATGTTTTATGATGCTCTCTTTGTGCCTCAATTCTTGTCTTTCTTGTGAGCATCATTGAAATCTCAATGCCTAACTAAAAAGGCTTTAAAGAAAAAGCGCTTGTTGGGAGACAGCCCAATATTTTTCCTTGCAACTTAGTAATAAATAATCCATATACCTTCTGTTTAGATGTGGTTTTATGTTTTAATTAGTGTTTGTGCCAAGTTAAACCTATAGGATCTTCTTGGATGATAGTTATTTGATCTTGCTGTAGTTTCCTGAAACTTTCTGTTCACGAAAACAATTATTAAAATTCACCATAACGTGATAAAATAGTGATTCCAATTGTTGCTGATCAATAAACAAATTTCCTAGGTCGTCCTATTTTGGCTGAATTTTTGGAGTTTCAGAAGTTTGCGTTAGTTACAGATTACTACAGACTGTTCTGTTTTTGGCAGATTCTGTTTTTCGTGTGTTGTTTGCTTATTTTGATGAATCTATGGCTAGTAAAATAGTTTATAATCCAAATAGAAGTTGGAATACAGTAGGTTTAACACCAATGTAAATAAATAATGAGTTCATTACAGTACCTTGAAGTGGTCTTTTGTTTTCTTTCGCTAACGGAGCTCACGAGATTTCTGTTGAGTTTTGTGTTGTGAAGTTTTCAAGTTTTGGGTAAGATCTTTTGATAGATTATGGAACAAGGAGTGGAAAGAGCCTAAGCTTGGGGATGCCCATGGCACCCCTAAGATAATCCAAGGACACCAAAAAGTCAAAGCTTGGGGATGCCCCGGAAGGCATCCCCTCTTTCGTCTACTTCCATCGGTAACTTTACTTGGAGCTATATTTTTATTCACCACATGATATGTGTTTTGCTTGGAGCGTCTTGCATGATTTGAGTCTTTGCTTTTTAGTTTACCACAATCATCCTTGCTGTACACAACTTTTGAGAGAGCCCTACATGAATTGGAATTTGTTAGAATACTCTATGTGCTTCACTTATATTTTTTGAGCTTTATAGTTTTTGCTCTAGTGCTTCACTTATATCTTTTAGAGCACGGTGGTGGATTTGTTTTAAAGAAACTATTGATCTCTCATGCTTCACTTAGATTATTTTGAGAGTCTTAAATAGCATGGTAATTTGCTTAATAATAATATGCTTGGTATTCAAGATTTGTAAAACTTTCTTTTGAGTGCGTTGAATACTAAGAAAAGTTTGATACTTGATAATTGTTTTGAGATATGAAGATGGTGATATTAGAGTCATGCTAGTTGAGTAGTTGTGAATTTGAGAAATACTTGTGTTAAAGTTTGTGATTCCCGTAGCATGCACGTATGGTGAACCGTTATGTGATGAAGTCGGAGCATGATTTATTTATTGATTGTCTTCCTTATGAGTGGCGGTCGGGGACGAGCAATGGTCTTTTCCTACCAATCTATCCCCCTAGGAGCATGTGTGTACTACTTTGCTTTGATAACTTCTAGATTTTTGCAATAAGTATATGAGTTCTTTATGACTAATGTTGAGTCCATGGATTATACGCACTTTTCCTTCCTTCCACCATTGCTAGCCTCTCTAATATCGCACACTTTTCGCCGGTATCATACACCCACCATATACCTTCCTCAAAACAGCCACCATACCTACCTATCATGGCATTTCCATAGCCATTCTGAGATATATTGCCATGCAACTTTCCACCGTTTCGTTTATTATGACACGCTCCATCATTGTCATATTTCTAGCATGGTCATGTAGTTGATATCGTATTTGTGGCAAAGCCACCGTTCATAATTCTTTCATACATGTCACTCTTGATTCATTGCATATCCCGGTACACCGGCAGAGGCATCACATAGAGTCATATTTTGTTCTAAGTATCGAGTTGTAATTGTTGAGTTGTAAGAAAAATAAAAGTGTGATGATCATCATTTTTAGAGCATTGTCCCAAGTGAGGAAAGGATGATGGAGACTATGATTCCCCCACAAGTCGGGATGAGACTCGGGACGAAAAATAAAAAAAAGGAAAAAAAAGAAAAAAAAAGAGGCCAAAAAAAGAAGAAGAGAAAGGCCCAAAAAATGAGAGAAAAGAGAGAAGGGACAATGTCACTATCCTTTTACCACACTTGTGCTTCAAAGTAGCACCATGATCTTCATGATAGAGAGTCTCTCATTTTGTCACTTTCATATACTAGTGGGAATTTTTCATTATAGAACTTGGCTTGTATATTCCAATGATGGGCTTCCTCAAAATGCCCTAGGTCTTCGTGAGCAAGCGAGTTGGATGCACACCCACTTAGTTTCTTTTGTTGAGCTTTCATATACTTATAGCTCTAGTGCATCCGTTGCATGGAAATCCCTACTCACTCACATTGATATCTATTGATGGGCATCTCCATAGCCTTGATACGCCTAGTTGATGTGAGACTATCTTCCCCTTCTTTTGTCTTCTCCACAACCACCATTCTATACCACATATAATGCTATATCCATGGCTCACTCTTATGTATTGCGTGAAGATTGAAAAAGTTTTGAAAATGTCAAAAGTATGAAACAATTGCTTGGCTTGTCATCGTGGTTGTGCATGATTTAAATACTTTGTGTGGTGAAGATAGAGCATAGCCAGACTATATGATTTTGTAGGGATAACTTTCTTTGGCCATGTTATTTTAAGAAGACATAATTGCTTTGTTAGTATGCTTGAAGTATTATTATTTTTATGTCAATATGAACTTTTGTCTTGAATCTTTCGAATCTGAATATTCATACCACAATTAAGAAGATTTACATTGAAATTATGTTAAGTAGCACTCCGCATCAAAAATTCTCTTTTTATCATTTACCTACTCGAGGACGAGCAGGAATTAAGCTTGGGGATGCCTGATACGTCTCCAACGTATCTATAATTTTTGATTGCTCCATGCTATATTATTTACTATTTTGGACCATATTGGGCTTTATTTTCCACATCTATATTACTTTTGGGACTAACCTATTAACCGGAGGCCCAGCCCAGAATTGCTGTTTTTTTGCCTATTTCAGTGTTTCGAAGAAACGGATTATCAAACGGAGTCCAAACGGAATGAAACCTTTGGGAACGTGATTTGCTCATCAGATAAGATCCAGGAGACTTGGACCCTCCTTCAAGAAAGCCACGAGGCGGTCAAGAGGGTGGAGGGCGCCCCCCTAGGGCGCGCCCCCTGCCTCATGGGCCCCTCGAAGCTCCACCGACGTACTCCTTCCTCCTATATATACCTACGTACCCCCAAACGATCAGATACGGAGCCAAAAACCTAATTCCTCCGCCGCAACTTTCTGTATCCACGAGATCCCATCTTGGGGCCTGTTCCGGAGCTCCGCTGGAAGGGGAATCCACAATGGAGGGCTTCTACATCATCACCATAGCCCCTCCGATGAAGTGTGAGTAGTTTACCTCAGACCTTCGGGTCCATAGTTAGTAGCTAGATGGCTTCTTCTCTTTTTTTGGATCTCAATACAATGTTCTCCCCCTCTCTCGTGGAGATCTATTCGATGTAATCTTCTTTTTTGCGGTGTGTTTGTTGAGACCGATGAATTGTGGGTTTATGATCAAGATTATCTATGAACAATATTTGAATCTTCGCTGAATTCTTTTATGTATGATTGGTTATCTTTGCAAGTCTCTTCGAATTATCAGTTTGGTTTGGCCTACTAGATTGGTTTTTCTTGCAATGGGAGAAGTGCTTAGGTTTGGGTTCAATCTTGCGGTGTCCTTTCCCAGTGACAGTTGGGGCAGCAAAGCACGTACTGTATTGTTGCCATCGAGGATAACAAGATGGGAATTATATCATATTGCATGAATTTATCCCTCTACATCATGTCATCTTTCTTAAGGCGTTACTATGTTTTCTTTAACTTAATACTCTAGATGCATGCTGGATAGCGGTCGATGAGTGGAGTAATAGTAGTAGATGCAGGCAGGAGTCGGTTTACTTGTCTCGGACGTGATGCCTATATACATGATCATACCTAGATATTCTCATAACTATGCTCAATTCTGTCAATTGCTCAACAGTAATTTGTTCACCCACCGTAGAAATACTTATGCTCTTGAGAGAAGCCACTAGTGAAATCTATGGCCCCCGGGTCTATTCTCATCATATCAATCTATCATCACTTTATTATTGCTTTGCTTTTTTACTTTTGCCTTTTATTTTACCTTGCATCTTTATATAAAAAATACCAAAAATATTATCTATCATCTCTATCAGATCTCACTCTCATAAGTGACCGTGAAGGGATTGACAACCCCTAATCGCGTTGGTTGCGTTGAGCTATTTGATTTGTGTAGGTACGAGGGACTCGCGCATGGCCTCCTACTGGATTGATACCTTGGTTCTCAAAAACTGAGGGAAATACTTACGCTACTTTGCTGCATCATCCTCTCCTCCTCGGGGAAATCCAACACAGTGCTCAAGAGGTAGCAACGAGGCAGGGGGCGCGCCCCCCACCCTCGTGGACAGGTGGAGCCCCCCTGACGTGGATTCTTCTTCCAGTATTTTTTATATTTTCCAAAAATAACTTCCGTGTAGTTTTAGGTCATTCCGAGAACTTTTGTTTCTGCACATAAATAACACCATGGAAAGTCTGCTGAAAACAGCGTCAGTCCGGGTTAGTTCCATTCAAATCATGCAAGTTAGAGTCCAAAACAAGGGCAAAAGTGTTTGGAAAAGTAGATACGACGGAGATGTATCAGGCTTCGCCTAAGCACCGCTACGATATGATCGAGGTGGAATATGGTGGAGGGGGGCAGTGCACACGGCTAAGAGATCAAGAGATCAATTGTTGTGTCTAGAGGTGCCCGCCTGTCCCGTATATAAAGGAGCAAGCGGGGAGAGGCGGCCGGCCAGGGAGGGCGCGCCAAGGGGGGAGTCCTACTCCCACCGGGAGTAGGACTCCTCTTTTCCTAGTAGGAGTAGGAGAAGGGGGGAAGGAGGAGGTGGAGAGAAGGAAGGAGAGGGGGGCCGTCGCCCCCTTCCCTTGTCCAATTCGGACTGGGGAAAGGGGGCCGCGCGCCACCTCCTGGCTGCCCTCTCTCTTCTCCACTAAGGCCCAATTGGCCCATTACTTCCCCGGGGGGATTCCGGTAACCCCCGGTAATCCGGTAAAACCCCGATTTTACCCGAAACACTTCCGATATCCAAATACAGGCTTCCAATATATCAATCTTTATGTCTTGACCATTTCGAGACTCCTTGTCATGTCTGTGATCACATCTGGGACTCCGAACTATCTTCGGTACATCAAAACACAAAAACTCATAATACAATCGTCACCGAAACTTTAAGCGTGCGGACCCTACGGGTTCGATAACTATGTAGACACGACCGAGACACATCTCCGGTCAATAACCAATAGCGGAACCTGGATGCTCATATTGGCTCCTACATATTCTACGAAGATCTTTATCGGTCAAACTGCATAACAACATACATTGTTCCCTTTGTCATCGGTATGTTACTTGCCTGAGATTCGATCGTCGGTATCTCAATACCTAGTTCAATCTCGTTACCGGAAAGTCTCTTTACTCGTTCCGTAATACATCATCCCGTAACTAACTCATTAGTCACAATGCTTGCAAGGCTTATAGTGATGTGCATTACCAAGTGGGCCCAGAGAGTACCTCTCCGACAATGTAGAGTACCTTTATAATCACCCAGTTACGTTGTGACGTTTGGTAGCACACAAAGTGTTCCTCTGGTAAACGGGAGTTGCATAATCTCATAGTCATAGGAACATGTATATAAGTCATGAAGAAAGCAGTAGCAACATACTAAACGATCAAGTGCTAAGCTAACGGAATGGGTCAAGTCAATCACATCATTCTCCTAATGATGTGATCCTGTTAATCAAATGACAACTCATGTCTAGGGCTAGGAAACATAACCATCTTTGATTAACGAGCTATTCAAGTAGAGGCATACTAGTGACACTCTGTTTGTCTATGTATTCACACATGTATCATGTTTCCGGTTAATACAATTCTAGCATGAATATTAAACATTTATCATGATATGAGGAAATAAATAATAACTTTATTATTGCCTCTAGGGCATATTTCCTTCACGCCCCGCTCGCGCCTGCCGCGTCGCGCGCCCGCCCTGCCCGTGCCCGCCTCGCCGCGCTCGCCCACCCCGCCCGTGCCCGCCCTGCTCGCCTCGCCGCGCCCCGCTCGAGCTTGCCGCGCCACGCGCCCACCCCGCCCGTGCCCGCCCCGCCGTGCTCGGGCACCCCGCGCCACCGGCCGCGCCTCGCCCCGCCCGCGCCTGCCTCGCCCCCACCTCGCAGCACTCGCGCCCGTCACGCCGCCGACCTCGCCCCGCCCCGCCCGTGCCCGCCTCGCCCCGCCCGCCCCGGGTCGTCGCGCTCGCGCCCGCCACGCCGCCGGCCGCGCCTCGCCCCGCCTCGCCCTCACCCCGCCTGCCTTGCCGCCGTCCAAGCCTCGCCTCGCCCCGCTCGGTGCATCGCCGGAGCTGTCGGTGCTCATTCACGGGCGGAGAGAAAAAAGGAGGAGAGAGAGGTGAGGATGACACATGGGCCCAGGGGGACATGCAGCGGACGAGGACGCCACAGAAATGTCCGTTTCGTGTCCGCTTTCACCCCAAAGCCAGACTAAATTTGGGCCGCGAATGAGGTCGAACGGACAGAAAACGGACAGAAAAATCAGACTGGGTCTGCGGGTGGGTACCGTCTTTTGTCCGTTTTACCCTAAACGGACATACCCGGACAGGATGAGGTCGTGCGGTGGAGTTGGCCTGATGACCCTCGTGCATGCCCATGTGGATATGGCAGTCGTGTGCTCAATACAATGCGAAGGAGATGGGCATGACCATGAGTCCATGACCTCGTACGCCGTGCCGCAGGAAGACCTCATCAAGTCGGTCCATTAAAGGGGCCGGTCTAAAATCTGTTTCTGAGACACCACGTACGGAGGAAACCAAATGTGAGAGGAACCAAATGAGCACGCAAAAATTACAGCAAGAAAATGGGGGGAACCACACAAGAAACTCACCAGCAGTAGGACAGGGCATCAGGAGAACGCGGGATCGTACCATTCAACCTGTTGTGATTGTCATCCTGCTCGTCACCAACGGAGGCCGACTAGCAATCTTCAGTCGCCACCTAGTGGAGGCAACCTAACTGATATGGCTACCAACCGAGCTAGGTGACAGTCACCACACAAGAAACTCCTCAGCAGTAGCTAGGTTGGGCATTAGGAGGACGTTGAATCGTACCATGCAACCTGTTGTGAATGCCATCGTGGTCATCAACAGCGGAAGCCGGACAGCAATCTTCTTCAGTCCCCTTCTGGTGGAGACAATCTAACTAATACAGTAGCTTCCAACCGAGCTAAGTACTGACAGTAACTGAATCCATCACCAACATTAGCTGGTGGCCGCCTGAACCTGCAACCGAGGGAATCACGAGGTAAAAAACTTGAACCACTGGAGATGAAGTTATAGACTCAGAAGCTAGCAATGCAGTAACACATTTTTCAGAGGAGTAACACAAGTCTCAGATAAGCTAGCTCAACTAAGTAACAGTAACTGTCCGTCTCCAATTTAGCTGTTGCTTGCTCAAGCTGCAACCAAAAGCAGAGGGTAAACATTCTGATTGCTGGAGATAAACCAGAGACAAATGATCATGTACATGACTGATGCTTGCAATGATTATTTTGGAGAATTTCCAAGAATCTGGTGGGTCTGGTACCTTGTGCGGGCAGTGTTCCAGTGTGGAAAAGGGTCACACATCTGAAGTACGTAAGAAAGAATCTTGAGTGCAAAGCTGATGCGGTGTGTGACATGTTGAGTGCAAAAAAGACTTGAGCGCAAAGCTGATCCGGCGTGTCACACCAATGTTCACCGGGCCGGGGTGCGAGCATGTATCTGTGCCAACGTTTGGTTCCCCACCATCGTCGTTTGCTCAGGCTGCAACCATGGAGCACAGCCAGGGTAAAAATTCCGAACACCTGCAGATAAATTACATAAAGACACAGAATCAAATAACAGTATGTAAATAAACTGAAAAGTTCACCCGAATTTGAAAGAAAAATTCATCCATATTGGAAAAAGGTCATCCATACAGAAAAAGTAATCAAATTTGAAAAAAAAAATCATCAATATTGAAAAAAAATTCATGAACTTGAAATAAAAGTTCACCGGTTTCAAAAAAAGTTTCATTGAATATGAAAAACAAAAGTTCGTCAAATTTGCAATACAATCATCAAATTTCAAAAATTAAAAATTTGAAAAATAGTTCATCAAACCAGGAAGAGGAAATATAAAGAAAAAGCGAAAACAGAAAAATAAAAAAGAAAAACAGAAAACCGAGAAAAGAAAAACGAAAAATCAGGAAATAAAAATGAAAGATAAGAAGGGAAGAAGATGGGAGTATCTAGATTCCCGGGAAGCTCGCGGTTCGATTCCCAGCACTAGTGGGTGTTTTTGAGTTTTGGAAAATAGAACGAAAGAAAAAGCTTGACAGGCCGGCCCAGCTCGCTGGATTGTGTGTGTGCTTCAGGCGCCCGTTAGCAAAATGGCCTTTAACGGGCGCCTGAAACGCCGAATAAGAAACGGCCCCTCTAGCGCGCAC